>NC_069804.1:20297772-20598454 GCF_027406575.1 Nycticebus coucang
AGTGTGCCCATTCTAAGTTTTGTCAGAATGTTTTATATTTTTAAGTTACATTAGTTTGTATTTATGAATAATAAACGTATCAGTGCAGTCCATCCTGACCGTGTAACTCACTACTTCCAGAATAGTCACTATATTATATTGAAGGGAATTTGGCCTTCAAAGCCAAATATACTTAGATTTAAAGTCTAACTTAGGCTATATGGATTTGGGTACATCATAACTTGAGTTATTTAGTTTGATCATTTCTACAATGAGGTGATAACACCTACCTCAAAGAGTATTGAGGTTTAAATGAAGTAATCCAGGCTCAGTGCCTGTAGCTCAGCAGTAGGGCACTGGCCACATACACCGGGGCTGGTGGGCTTGAACCCAGCCCAGGCCTACCAAACAACAATGATGACTAAAACAACAACAGCAACAACAACAAAAAAAAAGCCAGGTGATGTGGCAGGTGCCTATAGTCCCAGCTACTTGGGAGGCTGAGGCAAGAGAATGGCTTAAGCCCAAGAGTTTGAGGTTGCTATGAGCTGTGATGCCATGGCACTCTACCAAGGGTGACACAGTGAGACTCTGTCTCCAAAACAAAAACAAAAAATAAATTAATTAATGTCATAATCCATGTAAAAGATATACCACAGTCACTAGCACTTAGTTAAGTGCTAATTTAAATATTGGCCATTATTATTAGTACCACTACTCACAGCACCTATAAAGGAGGGTTGTAGTCATGGGGTGATAATGTATGCAAAAGATCATAGTAGGAAATAGAAAAGTGTTGGTTATTATTGCTACTACCTGGGTTCATACCAGTACCTTTCAATTAAGTAATACTATAATTGAAGGTGAATATAAATAATTAGGTTTTTTGAGTCATTCAGTTTAACTTGACTACAATTACATAATTAAATTAGAGAAAAATTAAAGATGACTGATAAAGATTCTAAGAATGGACAGCTCAGCTTCACCTATTTATACAAAAATTTTTGATTATTGGGTTTATATCTTAATATACTTGGATAACCCTTTTCTAAGCTTTAAAAAAGGCATACTTCTAAAATCTGTAACCTCATATTACATTCTTTTGGCTATACACCCTGTCCTTCATTCATTCGTTCATTCAAGAGACATGGTCTTGCTCTGTCACCCAGGCTGGAGTACAGGGAAGGACACAATCTTAGCTTGCTGTAGCCTTGAACTCCTAGGCTCAAATGATCCTTCACTTCAGTCTTCCAAATAGCTAGGACTACAGATTCATGCCACCATTCCTGGCTAATTTTTACTTTTTTTTTTTTTTTTTTTTTTTGTAGAGATGGAGGTCTTACTGTGCTGCCAAGGGTGGTCTTGACCTTCTGACCTCAGTGATCTTCCTGCCTCAGCTTCCCAAAGTGCTGGGATTGTAGGCATGAGCTATCACACCTGGCCTATACACAAGAATCTTATTATGATTTAGTTATGTCTGAGTTTCAGAGCACTTCAAAAATAGTATTTGGTATATGGGCACTGTAAATATTTGTCAAATAAGTGAATGAGATGACGCTAGTTAATAAACCTTGATCTCAAAAAACTGTTCCTGCTCTTAAACTTCCATGTCATGTGTAAATTTAGGGATAGGGCCAGGCAAATTGTGTCTCGCTCCTTTTTCTTCTCCCCGCCTTCAAGACTTTCTGAAGATAAATTTTGTTTAATTTTAAAATCAGATTTCCTTTTTATCTGTTTATGTAGATTAAATATTTTATTGAACTTAAAGATTGTTGCCTGAAGGAAAAACCATATCAAAATATATACGGAAATATTTTAAATGAATAAAAGGTCTTAATTCTTTTTGGGCAAACTTGTCTAAGTTTGGAGGGTCCATAAAGGATGGGACAAAAGAATGGATGAAAGATCATAGGTTAACACTTTCATATTTCAATCATTCATTTTGTTCTTTGTTTCTTTTAAATGTTTTGCAGTGGCAGAAGCATGCAAATAATTATTTTAAAATCTTTTAGTCCTAGAATTTAAATATATAGCTATACCTTGTTTTAACTTATTCCTTTTGACCAGGATATATCTTTTCTGAGAAATGATATGTTAAATTAGGAATTCAGTTAGAAGCCAGGATATCAGCAATACTAATAGTATTCGAATGAATGAGCTTAGAAAAATGGGTTAAGAAACGATCAGGGGAAAGTAAGAAAGTTGGATAATCCACTATAAAGATACTCTTAGAATAGCTGAAAATTGGGTGGCGCCTGTGGCTCAGTGAGTACGGCGCCGGCCCCATATACCGAGGGTGGCCGGTTCAAACCTGGCCCTGGCCAAATTGCAACAAAAAAATAGCCGGTCGTTGTGGCAGGCGCCTGTAGTCCCAGCTACTTGGGAGGCTGAGGCGAGAGAATTGCCTAAGCCCAGGAGTTGCAGGTTGCTGTGAGCTGTGTGACGCCAGGGCACTGTACCCAGGGCAATAGAGTGAGACTCTGTCTCTACAAAAAAAAAAAAAAAAAAGAATAGCTGAAAATTGTAAGGGTAGACAGCATGGTTTTTTAACTTTTATCATTTTGTGGTCAAAAAATCAGTTTTATCATTTTGTGAATTTAAACAAACAGCTTCTCATTACTGACCATGAAGACAAAATTAAAAATCCACTGCTACAGACCCCAGAGTAGGTAAAACTCCCGTCACAGCCCTTCCACTTTGGGGAGCCACACTCTTGATGTGACAACACGGCTGAGAATACATTAAACAATTGGGGGACGTGATCATTGAACTGTTCTTAAATGTGTGAATTATTAGTGGAAAAGACCCAGCTGTAATTAGACCTCCACTGTGTACTTAGCTGGAAGAACATGTTAATTCTGCAGTATGTCTCTTGGTTAAACATTGCACAGTTCTTACCTCATTTCTGTAAATAAAGTTTTGTGAATCTGTTTTGTATTGTGAAAAATTCATAAGATAACATTGATATTTTGATTTCTAATATTTCTAATTGGTAGATTTAACTGAAAAATAAAATTAATTTATTTTTATATCTTCAGGGGAATTTTAAAGAAAGTCAAATCTTTTGTAGATAATTTAAAAACATCAGTGTGGTTTATTTTACTTATTTAACCCACTGGTTGTTATTCTGTAACAATTTGTATAAATGGTAAATTTTGAATGTGTTGTTTTTTTACCTAGATGTAAAATTCCACATGTATTAAAAGAAAATGTACAAAGTTTTTGTTAATAAAATTTAATAATGTTTATAAAAAAATGGAAATAATGTAGGTTCATATTTCTTGATAGTTACCTATAGTTACAGTGAATCAAGATGATAATGGTGTGAGCTACAATGATTTTGCTCAGAAATAATTCATTTTGGCCTTTTTCAAAGCCAGACAGATATCAGTTGTGGGTTTGGGGCACATCATTTTTCAGTGGCCTGTTTTTCCCCCTTTTCCTTTCATAATTATGTAGTCCTAGAGTGAATGAGTATGTGTGTATACTTATGTATATAAATACCTATTTCAACAGAATGTAGTGACCTATATAACATAGACCAATCCCTGTCTTTAGGTTAATTTCATATTAAGAATCAGAGCAATCACAAAACCAATGTCATACTTTAAAGAACTTGAAAAAATAGAACTTCACTTTATATGGAATCAGAAAAAAACTTAAATAGCCAATACATCACTTAGAAATAAAAACAAATCAGGAGGCATCACATTACTGCACATCAAGTTATACTACAAATCTATAGTGATCAAAACAGCATGGTACTGGCACAAAAATAGAGATGTAGATATATGGAACATAATAGAGAAGCTAGAGATGAACCCAGCCACATCTGATCATTTGATCTTTGATCAGCCTAACAAAAACATACACTAGGGAAAAGATTCCCTATTTAACATTTGGTGTTGGAAGAACTGGCTAGAGACCTTAGATGACTAAAACTGGACCCTCACTTTTCACCACTAACAAAAATTGATTCTTATTGGATAAAAGATTTAAATTTAAGACATGAAAGTATAACAATACTAGAAGAGAGTGTAGGGAAAATGCTTGAAGATATTGGCCTGGGAAAATATTTCATGAGGAGGACCTCCCCTGGAAATTGAAGCAACACCAAAAATATATTACTGGGATCTGATCAAGCCTGCACAGCTAAGGGCACTGCAAGTAAAGCATACAGACAGCCTTCAGAATGGGAGAATATTTTTGCACATTATGATTCCGACAAAGGTCTGATAACTAGAATCTACAGAGAACTCAAATTAATCAATAAGAAAAGAACAAACAACCTCATTTCTATGTGGGCAAAAGACTTGAACAAAAACTTCTCTGAAGATGACAGGCAAATGGCCAACAAACACATGAAAAAATGCTCATCATCTTTAGTCATCAGAGAAATGCAAATCAAAACCAATTTGAGATATCACCTAACTACAGTAAGATTAGCTCACATCACAAAACCCCGAAACTGCAGATGTTGGCATGTATGTGCAGGGAAGGGAACAATGCAAACTAATACAGCCTTTTTGGAAAGGAGTATGGAGAATTCTCAAGGAACTAAAAGTTGATGTACCATTTGATCCTGCAATTCCACTACTAGGTCTCTACCCAGATGAATAAAAATCATTTTATGACAAAGGCATTTCCACCAGAATGTTTATTGCATCCCAGTTCATAATTGCCAAGTCTTGGAAGCAGCCCAAATGCTGATCAACTCATGAATGGATTAACAAATTGTGGTATATATATACCATGGAGTACTATGCAGCCATAAAAAATGGAGACTTTACATCTTTTATATTTACCTGGAGGGAACTGGAACATGTTCTTCTTAGTAAAGTATCTCAAGAATGGAAAAAAAGCATCCAATGTACTCAATACTATTATGAAACCAATATATAATCACTTACACATTCATATGAATGATAAAACACAAGTATAGTCCAGGAAGAAGGAGGGGAGAAGAAGGTGAGGGGATGGGAGGGGGCAGGGTGGGTAGAGGGGAGGGTTTTTGGTGGGATCTCACCTAATGTGCATAACGCAAGTGTACATTTCAAAACAACTAAGAGTATATTATAAATGTCTTACCACAAAAAATAAGTAATTGAGGTGACAGTTATATTAATTGGTTTGATTTAAGCATTCCACATTGTATATCAAATCACATTGTATCTCATGAATGTATACAGTTATGACTTAATAAAAATTAAAAAATAAAAGAATCAGAACAAACATTTTCTTTTTTACTACCTTTGTGTTTGGGTCGTTGTGTAGCTCATTACGTAAGAAACAAAGAAAACAACATAGCCTTTGGTCCTGAGAGAAGTCTAATCTATAATAAATGTAAAACTTGATACTTGTACAAATAGTGACTATGTTCATTGTCTACTGTTGGTCACTTTTTATACTTTAATGACTTGATTTGGACATAGTAACAGCATCTCTAGGGTAGATGTTATTACCCGATTTTAAACATGAGATTTAAGTTAAATGACTTAATACCAAATCGCAGATTCAAGATATCAACCCTGGGCTCTGTGACCCTGAAGACCATGTATTTTCTCTCAATCCTGTGACCTCCCAAATTAAATAAGAACTCCTACCCAGTTATGATCCTTATTTTTCTTTGCCTCGTCTTACCTGTGTTTGCAGAAGTGTTTTTCTACTGAAAACAAAAAGGGCAAAAACAGGGCCGTCATGTGCAGTATATAGTTGTACAGATTAGCAGCCCACAGCCTATAGAGCTCTATATGGTGTCCTTGGATAAGGAAGAACAAAGTTGAAAGCCTATAGCAAGTAAAAGCAAACTTTGTAAAACTCAGGTTTTTGCTTATCAAATAAAATGTATATAATTAGAATAAATCATTAATATTTTTAAATGACATATTCATATTTGGTTAGGAGATATAAATGTTGATGCTATATCGAAGTTGTGATGATACCTAGTAGGTTTAATATTTTAAAAGAAAATACCTTATGTTTACATGATTTTTTCCATTTATAAGCTAGCAATTAATATGAAATATTAATAGCAAACTAGTACATAGATTATATTAAACATTATTTTTCAGCATCTTAGAACATGAAACTAGTTGAAATTTACTTAGCTCTTACATATTTATGCTAAGAGAGAGCATGCTAAAATAGCAAACAGATTCTCATATTTATTTGACATAATTTTTGTGCTTGGTTTACTGTGCTCATGCTTATTTTTTTATTTATACATTTTTAATTATTATGGGCACGTAATAGCTATTAAAATGTAATTCTTAAATTAATTTACTAAATCCTTAAGCTCATGATTGAGTCAAACTTACAAACAAGTACATCAAACTTAGAAACAAGAAGAGCTAGGAAAAGAATGAAAGACTTCAGGAGAGGATTAGCTTTACCGGATATTATTACCTCTGTGATAAAAACAACATGGTTCTAGCCCATGAATAGGCAAATTATACCAGTGGAATAGAATAGAAAGCCAAGGGCTGCCTGGAACATACAGAAATTTGCTGTATGATAAAGGTAACATCTCAAAGCACTAGAGCAAAAATAAATGGTGATAGGAATTTGGGAAAAGGATAAAAATTGGATTCATACTTTGGATCATACACAAAAATAGCCTATAAGTGGATCAGGGATCTAAATATAAAAAATGAAGCCACAAAAGTACTAAAATGAATAAATAAATAAAAATAAAAATACCAAGGTGGTGCCTGTAGCTCAAAGGAGTAGGGCACCAGCCCCATATACTGGAGATGGCAGGTTCAAACGCGGCCCTGGTCCAAAAAAAAAAAAAAAAAAATTTTTACCTTGATATACGTTTTTAAAGAAAATTCTCTATACAGCAGGAAAATTTCCTTTTGACTTGGCAGGTTTTACTTCCTCATTTTGCAGATGTAATTATTTGCAGGTAACAGGCATAAGAGAATTCAGTTTCCTTTCTATCAGTATTCTCAGTCTTGTCACCAGGTACATGTATTCCCTTTAAAACATCACTGCCCAAATTATAAATTCATGCTGGTATTAATTTTTAAGAGTAGATAAATTGATATGTTTACACACATTAGCAATTCTACTCAAAATTTTTTTCATATGAACTTTAGTGTGAACTTATTCAAAGGTAGCCCAGGATTCATGATGGTTAGACAAGGAAAGTATGTTCTATTATACTGTGACTGGTCAATGAGTATAAAATTGGATTTTAGAGAGAAAGTTAACTGGTGAGTTTTCATGAAACTTTTGGAAGGAGAAAAATCTTACCTGACATGTAAAGAAACCCTACACAGCTAACTTTGAATCTATGCTGAATGTTAAAATAAAGCAAGAAGGATGTCCATTATGCAAGCATGAATTAAATACATTCTGTGAACTGGGTTCTATTCTGGAAATACAAAAAAGCCATAGTATTCCATATCTGGTCTTACTAAGTATTTGATAATTAAATGCAGACTCTTATCCTAAATAAGAGTTATTGACTCTAATGTATAAGTTTCCATTCTTTATACAGTGGCTATGTCATATTTTACTTAAACCACATTACTTGTCAGAACAAAGGGCAAATGCAGTACATTTTAAATAACTGCTTCTAGAAAATAGCATTGCATAACAAATTATTCCACATAGGTCTTTCATTGCAGCCTCTATTTTTGTTAATAGAAGCATGCAGCAATGTGTACATAATGTAGCTAGATTGTAAGAATAGATTAATTAGTTGAAATAACTAGTGTACTTTATCACTTACCTTTCATAAAATTTGCTTTGAAGGAAATAAATAGCCTATTCTGAGATCCATATGGGAGAGATGCAGTAACACTCTTCTACAGGAAATAGTAGCTCACAAAAGCATAACTTCTTAAGGAGTAAAGAAGAGGGAGGAAAAAAGAGGAGGAAATGTTAGATTTTATCAGAAGCTAGGGATTATGTATATACTTTTAGAAAATCCCTTAAGAGTATTTTATCAGTAAAATATTTAAATTTTGATGTAGCCCCATGTCTGTCATTTCCCCCCCTTTCTTCCCCCTCTTTTTTTTCTTTTATTGTTAAATCATAACTGTGTACATTAATGCGATCATGGGGCACCATAACACTGGTTTTATAGACCATTTGACGCATTTTCATCACACTGGTTAACATAGCCTTCCTGGCATTTTCTTAGTTATTGTGTTAAGACATTTATATTCTACATTTACTAAGTTTCACATGTACCCTTGTAAGATGCACCGCAGGTGTAATCCCACCAATCATCCTCCCTCCACCCATCCTCCCCCCTCCCTCTCCTCCTTCCCCATATTCTTAGGTTATAACTGGGTTATAGCTTTCATATGAAAGCCATAAATTAGTTTCGTAGTAGGGCTGAGTACATTGGATACTTTTTCTTCCATTCTTG
Organism: Nycticebus coucang; assembly: GCF_027406575.1. Lineage (NCBI taxonomy): Eukaryota > Metazoa > Chordata > Mammalia > Primates > Lorisidae > Nycticebus > Nycticebus coucang. The sequence goes on from NC_069804.1 coordinate 20,306,135, forward strand.
AGATACTTTACTAAGAAGAATATGTTCCAGCTCCATCCATGTAAACATGAAAGAGGTAAAGTCTCCATCTTTCTTTAATGCTGCGTAATATTCCATGGTGTACATATACCACAATTTATTAATCCATTTGTGGATCGATGGGCACTTGGGCTTTTTCCATGACTTAGCAATTATGAATTGGGCTGCAATAAACATTCTGGTACAAATATTTTTGTTATAATGTGATTTTTGGAACTGTCACTGTCATTATAAATACAGAGATTTACAAAAAGGTATACATATCTTCAGAAAGGAAAAACTATTAAGATTGTAATACTCAAGGCACTTTTGACTTATGCAATTACAAGAGGTGCTCAAATGTGACTTGTATCCATCTTTTGTTATTGGTGTGTATATATTTATATATAGAGAGAGTATTATAATTTTAATGCAATTTTTTCCTTAAAATGTGTATATTTTCTTTCTTTCTTTTTTTTTTTTTTTGTAGAGACAGAGTCTTACTTTACTGCCCTCGGTAGAGTGCCATGGCGTCACACGGCTCACAGCAACTTCCAGCTCTTGGGCTTATGTGATTCTCCTGCCTCAGCCTCCGGAGCAGCTGGGACTACAGGCACCCGCCACAATGCCCGGCTATTTTTTTGTTGCAGTTTGGCTGGGGCTGGGTTTGAACCCACCACCCTCGGTATATTGGGCCGGTGCCCTACTCACTGAGCCATGGGCGCTGCCCAAAATGTGTTTATTTTCTAATTGTGACTGGTAATTTCTTAAAGATCATGGCTAGATATTTAGAAACATAAGGCTAATAGTGTCTGTATATTTATATTACCAGTCATCATTATTGTCCTATTTGATAATGACCTCATCACTTGTAGAAAAAAATAAAATTTCTTTTTGCCTTTGATAAGCATTGCTCTGGTAATACTCATTGTTATTATGGAGCCTATTAGAAGTAAAAAATCTCAGGTCCCACCATAGACCAACTGAATCAGAATTTACTACGGTTTCATCAGCTCCCCATGTTTTGAATGCACATAAAATTTGAGAAGCAGTGGAAAGTGACCATATTTTGAGTTGTAATTATTAGAATTATTTTGAGGACAGGCTATGAATGTTAGGTAAAAGTCAAGCCTTAAAAATAGCTGCCTTTCAGGTCAAGTAAAATTTACATCATAGACTAATACAAATTATTTGGCTTTTAATTTAATTGTGTAATATTACATGTTGATTCTGATAGTGAAGAAAAATAAATATCAGATGGAATATCACTGTTCACGATTTCAGACAGCCTATCAGAAGTGAATGTGGGATAAATGCGGGATTCTTTTTATCCTTATAATAAATCTTTACTTGTGGTAAAAGGCCAAAATTAACGGCTTTATTTTAATTTGAATATCAGGTAAAGTAATGATAGTTTAGTAATTTGATGCAAAATATATATTAACTAAAAATTAAATTTTGCCTGATAGATTTGAACATGTTTTAAGAGTCACTAAAAATTATAAAACACCAAAAGCTTTTTCTTTTTTTTTTGATGCTGTGAAGTTATTAAATAGTTAATAATTTAGACATTTATTTATAGGGGGAAATGTGCACATGTGTGTCTATTTAACAATGGAAGAGGCTCCAAACAGTGGATTTGAAATGATGAATAAGATTTGTTTTTTATTACAGAGGGATCATAGGGGATGTGTTGAGATTAGGTTTAATAGTGGATGGTGCCCCTCGTTTCTGCTGGAGTTTTCTTTTGTGGAAGTTATTTCAATTACAGTTAATGAGATTCATATGTCTGAATTGGAATGATTATCTGTTGCTTCCAAAGGTAGTTTTTATTACCGTACTATTACTATTAGTTTTTACTACCATACTCTGTATTACCATACTGTTTTTCTAGAATCACCACTTTTAAAGGTGTTTCCATCTTTAACCATATTTTTCTATTGATTTTGATTTCTTATTCAGGAGAACATGGATATAGTTCTAAATGTGTGCACTAGGTTGTACTTGTAGGTCTTTTTCTTAACTTCCCCTACTAAGAGTAAGGGGTTAGATAGGCACAGAAGAATAAAATGAACAAAGACAGGACACGTTTAGAAAAGTTGTATGCTTCAACATAACTGACCAAGTAAAGGGGCTGAGCAGGAAGATTAGTCCTGCCAAAGATGATCATTTCTTTGGCAAAAGGCAAACTGGCCACAAGTCATTGGTTTGCATGGTGAAACCAGAGAGATTTTTGGAACACAAGTCTGAATACCACTTTTAGTTATGGGGGTCTTCTTTCAGTGACTCACATACTCTTCATCCTGTCTCCCACCATTGGGTTCTTGCTGTTTCCAAGGTCTAATGCACTCTCCTCCCTCATTTCCTATTTGACTTCCACTCATATCTAGACCTTAGTTCTTGTCACTCTTCTCCCAGGAAACCTATACTTGATGTCTTTGATTTGGTCAATTCTGCCTATTATATAGGTCCTTGGAGCACCATTCAAGGTATCTTTCCTTTCCTTCAATTACTTGTCAGGGTATTTTTGGTGTGATTCTTTGCTTAATGTGCTTCTCTCTTCAATAAACTATTAGCTCCACGGAGGCAGGGACCATGTCCATTTCTACTCACTTTTCATCCCTCCTCCCTAAAATAATGCTGGCTCATAGGCAAGCATTCAACAAGTATTTGTTGAATAAATAAATAAAAGTCACCATCAGGAATTGGAGAAGTAATGAGGATTCTGATACTGGGGACAGGAAGAGAGGGGTTACTTAGGAAAATCCTATACACATCCATGCTTTGGAGAAAATACAAAGAACAGATAGTTAATGACTTAGGAGCCTGTTTTAAATCTTTAAAAAATCAAGAGCTTTGGAACTGAGATAAGCCAAGATTAGATGCCTTCCAGATGTAAAGTTAGATTAACATGTTTTGCCCTTTACAATAGCATGCATGGCTCAAGGATTATCTCCATCACCTCTTCCTCCCATCTCTCACCTGGAAGACAGTCCCCTCTTGCCTGTGGGAATATCCTTCCTAGAGAAGGTAATCTTTCTCAGCACCCTGACAAAGATGATTTGACTAATCCTTTGTGACACTATTCCTTCAAAATTCATCTGATTTACATTTAGATACAAAGTTCATTTTTCCCTTGATGTGTGTCCAGTGTACAATTTTAGCATGTCTTGGCGTATTTCTTAGACATAAAATGAAAATATTAAAAAAGATGACAACCGTAATAAGGCTCATCATGATTAAGCAAATTGTTTTTCATGATGAATTAACATTGGGTGCTACATCATATTGATGAGTTCTGAGTAAAATATACTGAATTTAGCAAATCATTATCATTTATTGTTTCTTTGTATTCAATAAAAAAAAATTGTATTTCGGTCGGCACCTGTGGCTTAATGTGCTTCTCTCTTCAATAAACTGGAGATGGTTTATGCCGGAGATGGCAGGTTCAAACCCAGCCCAGGCCAAAAACTGCAAAAAAAGGAAAAAAAAAAGTATTTCTATTAGAGAAATTTTATTACATGTAGATATAGCATTAATAATCAGATATAAAATAGTAACTTATAGCTATGAGTTTCATATACCTATAAACCTCCCAAAATGCGTACATCCAATTAAAATTTCAAAATAGCAAATTAGGCTACTTAAAGTTCATTTGTCAGTTAATTTGTACTTTTTTCTACTAAAATATATAACATAAAATTTGCCATTTTAACTATTAAATTTTTTTATTTATAAAATACATGTAACATCAAATGTGCTATCTTAACCATGGTTAAGAACATAGGTCAGTGATGTGAAGTATATTCACATTTTTGTGCTACCATCCCTGGTGTCCATTCACAGAATTTTTTTCATCTTGTAAAACTGAAACTCTGTACCCATTAAACAATAACTCCCCATTCTTTCTCCCCTCAGCCCCTAGAAACCCCCATTCTACTTTGTCTGTGAATTTGGCTACCCTAGATCCCTCATGTAAGTAAAATCATACAGTATCTGTCCTTTTGTGAATGATTTATTTCACTTAGCATAATGTCCTCAAGGTTCATCTATGTTGTAGCACTTCCCTTCTTTTTAAGGCTGAATAAAAAGGCTTATGTGTATATACATTTTATTTATTCATTTATACACCAATGGACACTTAAGTTGCTTCTGTCTTTTCCCTATTCTGAAAAATGCTGCTACGAACATGGGTACACAAATATCTCTTCAAGTCTCTGTTTTCAATTCTTTGAGTATATAGCCAGAAATAGAATCGATGAATCCTATTTTTATTTTTGTTTATTGTATTTTAGTGTAGTTTACCTTTTTTGAGAGCAGTTTTATTGGCTTGGGATAAAATGGGGTCATCCCTCTAGAAGCAGGTACCTTTCACTGGTTACCACCTGTAGCTATCCTGGAGGGAGGATGAAATTCAGTTCAGAGTTCAACTGGGGAGCAAAGTCTTGAAAAAGGAAGAAAATTGTCCAGGGAAGTAGTAGTGAGGATTCTTGCTGGCCCACTCCGCTCTGCTGCACTGGGTCTAGAGGTGGTCTTGGGCTCCTGTTGAACCTGCAGCAGTATAGAGCAGTGGTCCATCCAGCCCAAAGCTTTATCCTCAAGTTTGGTACAGGCTAGGCATTTCTGCTTCTTTGCATTGTGCTTGATTGTGGACTCGGGTTTCTTCTAATACTACTTCTGGCAGCTTATCTGAAGTTTAAATTCCAGACTTGCAGAGGTCCCTGCTGGGAAGGGTATGTCCATGGGCATTGTCCACCCTGGTCTCCATGAAGGCCCACTGCTCTACTTACTAAATTTCACCAAGGCCATGTGCAGGCCTCAACATTGGGACAGCTTGACTCCACCCAAGCTCACAGCACCCAGCCACAGGGCCAGTGGGTTCAACAGCTACTGCCTGGCTTCACCTCCTTCCCACCGGCCCTCATTCCCTGTGCTTTTAAGATCTCTTTTAACATGCCTGCAGGCTGAAATCTTGACCTTAATTGTTAGCCTTTTCCTGTTTTTTTCTCTTACCCCAGGTCCACCCCTGAGGCCGTTTACTTCCTGCAGGGGTTTGTTTTCATTTATTATTTTTGAGTAACCCCCTAAACCAGCAGTTCTCAACCTGTGGGTTGCAGCCCCTTTAAACTGTATTAAAGGTTCAGGGCATTAGGAAGGTTGAGAACCACTGACCTAAACCATTTTCCATAGGAGTTGTACCATTTTACATTTTCACAGCAGTGTACAAGTGGTTCACTATCTCCACAGCCTCACCAATTTTGTGTTTGTTTTGATAGTAATCATCCTAATTGGTATGAGATCATATGTCATTGTGATTTTGATTTCTATCTCCTTGATTATTAGTGATGTTCAGCATCTTTTCATGTATTTATTTGGCTATCTGTACATATTTTTTGAGAAATATCCATTAAAGTCCTTTGCCCATTTTTTAATCAAGTTGGGTTTTTTTGTTATTGTTGTTAAGTTGTAAGAATTCATTATAGATACTGGATGTTAATCCTTTATCAAATATGTAATTTGCAAACATTTTATTCCATGCCATGGGTGGCCTTTTCACTCTTTTACAGTGTCCTTTAATGCACAAAAGTTTTCAATTTTGATGAAGTCTATCTGTTTTCTTTTATTTCCTGTGACTTACACATTTTAAAAATCAACATCTATAAATATGAATTTTCAAGAAAAGTGTGATAATTGGAGTATTTCATTTGAAATTGTCATTATATTGAAATGAATATATACCATGTATCCCCAAAACATTCTAGGCACATGTTGACAAACTTAAATTTTCAAAAGATGATTCAAATAGAGCTCACCTTTTCATTTGTTGCCGTTATAAAAGGGAAACTCTACTAGCTAATTTTTCCATGGATTATTCCACATTTAAAGCCCATAAATATAAATATGTTTCTGTCTTCATGATAACCAGTGATTATTTGGTGTACAATACAATATCATATTTAAAATATATATACTTCAGCCTTGCTATAAGAAACAGTCCAATGGGGACTTGTGTTTATCAAAAAGGTCTATTGAATGAAGGCAGTATTTATTATATCATACAAGGATTTGTTCCCACAAGAAAAAATTTTTTGTTATAGAAAAGAACAAACAACCCATTTATAAGTGGGCAGCAGACTTGAACAGGAACTTTTCTGAAGATGACAGACGAATGGCCAACAAACACATGAAAAAAATGCTTATCCTCCCTAATCATCAGGGAAATGCAAATCTCTTGAGATATCACCTAACTCCAGTAAGATTAGCATACATCACAAAGTCCCAAATCTGTAGATGCTGGCGTGGATGTGGAGAAAAGGGAACACTTTTGCACTGTTGGTGGGATTGCAAACTAATACAGCCTTTTTTGGAAAGAAGTATGGAGAATTCTCAAAGAACTAAAAGTCAGCCTTCCTTGTGATCGCACAATTCCATTACTAGGTATCTACTGAGAAGAACTAAAATCATTTTACCACAAAGACATTTGCACCAGAGTGTTTATTCAGCTCATTCATAATTGCCAAGTCTTAGAAGCAACCGAAATGTCCATCAACCCATGAATAGATTAACAAACTGTGGCATATGTGTACCATGGAGTACTATTCAGCCATAGACAATATGGAGACTTTAAATCTTTTGTGGATGGAGTTGAAACACATTCTTCTTAGTACAGTATCTCAAGAATGGAAAAAAAAATCCAATATATAAACAATTACATGCCCACATGAATGATAAAACAAAATCTAGTCTAGCAAGGGAGAGGAGAGACAAGTGAAAGGAGGGGGAGAAAGGAGGGCAACTGGCAGGATCTCAACTAATGGGTGCAATGTGAGGGTGTTCGGCATGCTCCCTGGGTGAAGGGCTCAACTACAACTTGAACTTTACCTTGGAAGTGAGAAAGAACAATGTAACCTAAGAATTTTACCCTCATATTAATTTGAAATTTAAAAAAAATTTTTTTTAGCTTTGTGTCAAGAATGGATGGGCATGTTTGAGGTGATGGATATCCCAGTTATCCTAGTATGATCATTACACACTATGAATGTATTAAAATAGCACAGATATCTTATAAATATGTACAATTATTTATTATATAAATTAAAAAGAATGAATGGGGTTCTCTGATAAGCTGTCTTGTTTTTGTCTAATGAATGTTTTTTAAACTATGTTTGATCCTATTTCCTTCTTCATGTTTACCACCAGACAGTTTACGGCAGTGGTTCTCAACCTTCCTAGTGCCGTGACCCTTTAATACAGTTCCTCATATTGTGTTGACCACCAACCATAAAATTATTTTCGTTGCTACTTCATACCTGTATTTTTCTCATCTACTTTTAATTTTCATTGCCTTTCTGAATTGTGTGTACAAACAGTATACTTAAATGCCTTTTGAAACAAATTTAAATACATGTATTTTAAGTGATATCTTTGAAGTTGTAAATGAAAAATGGAGAATTATTTTTGGTGTAATAGGTTTTGGTATGGTGCAAAAGATCAGTCTAGAGGTTTGGAAACAATTCTTTGTATTCCTCCCCCACTCCTTCTAATTCAGTGTACTCTTTAACAGTAGCGATTTTTGAGTCAGATGGACCTCGGTTTAGACCTTGCATTATCTTTTATAGGCTGTGGGATCCTGGGCATGGTCCTTAAATTTCAATTTTCTTATCTGTAAGATCACGATAAAGGTATTAGGTTAGAAGATATTTGTGAAGTGCTAAACAATACTTGGCACACAATAAGCACAAAAAATGAAGGTATTACTGCCAACTTTCCCATTTAGAGATAATAGAAACTATTGAAAGTTAGCTTTTTCTGAAATAAATTAGGACAGAGTAAATAAGAACAGGCCCCGAAGAAAATCATTTTCTTCCTTTTTCTATTTTATTTGGTTTTCTTGAGAATCCTTGTGAAAGTAAATCATATACTAGTTATAGAGCAACTACTTGCTTGTGAGAGGACAACTGTAAAGAATGGCATCAAAGAATACAAGAAACGGTAGTTTCACAGGTCACCATGTATTGTATTGGTTCCAGTCATATCTAAAAGCTATTGGCAATGGTTCCCCTTTCATTCATTTGAATGTAGCTTCAGAATGAATGCCAGCCAGGTGCTCTACACTGTATTCGATTAGTCAGAGTATGCTAGCATGGTGTTCAATTCTTGATAGTTTTAAATTTTTTTCATGTAGATAATAAAAGAACATGATTTCATTAGCCCCTGTCCTATGTTATCTTTCCTTTATTTTAATAACTATGTTTCTATATCAATTTACTCCTTTCTTTTCACAGAAGTATAAATTCACTTTATCGTTGAGATGTGTTTTTTCAGCCTTGAGTTGGTCTGATATATGTAGTCAAAACAGAGTAGACTTTGAATCCTCTGGGACTAGGTTTTAATCTTTGCTATAGCAGTTACTTACTATGTATAGTTAAGGAGTTATCTAATATCACTGAGCTTTAGTTTCATCAACTCTGAAATTGGTATAACAGTAGTCCCTTTAACCCTGCCTGACACCTTGCTATTTACTCCTCATCTTCACCACTACTATATGATCTTCTAAAACAATATTCTATATGCAAGGCCTCCACTTTCTCATTTCCCAGTCACTCTTCAACCCAATACTCTTTTTTTCCATTATTCTGATATTATTATAGCTAAAATGATTGATAATCTCTTAATTGTCAAATTAAGAATATTTTTAGTTCATATCTTGCTGGGATGCTGTGCTACACTTAACACATGTCTGTCACACCTACCTTATTACTGTGTACTTTCTGATCCATTTTTTTTTTTTTAATTCTCATTCTTAGGTGCCTCTTTCGCTGGCCCTAAAGTGTTGTGGCTCACTATACTTTTAATTCTGTATCTTCACTAAACTGTGGATACTCAAATCTCTTATATAAAATGGTGTAGTATTCGCACATAACCTGTACAATTCTCCGACATGCTTACATCATCTCCAAGTTACTTGTAATACTGAACACAACGTAAATTCTGTATAAATAGCTATTATGCCACATTACTTTTACTTGTATTATTTTTATTATATTTTTATTTTTATTCGTTTTGCTTCTTTAAAAATATTTTCCATTCACACTTAGCTGAATCATCAGATGTGGAACCCATGGATAGGGAGAGCCACCTATTCATTCAAAAGATCCTATTCACTCATGTTTTTTACTGCCATCACTACTTCTCTTAATGTATCAAATTATATCATTCTGTGTGCCCACGTCCACTTCTAGGTAGTACATTCCTCAAGGTTTACACTTCTATCTCCAACGTTCAGGGAAATGTCTTGATATATAATTCCCTCATCTTTCCCCTTACTCCTGACTACAGGCTCTTCCCTTTAAAATATAAATCCTGCATAGTTCTGTGATACTGTAATTAGTACTGACTTTATTTAGATATCCAGCACATTTTCAGTGGTATCAACTTACATGTTTATTTTCTTCACCAGTGTCTCACTGAACTCTTATGTGGATCCATAATGCTGTCTTAAAGTCATTAGGTACAAATTCTCTTATCTTCTTACTCACAGTCTATAATTTACCAGTATCTACACCTATCTTCTCCTCCTTCCCTCCTTTTTCAATAGAGATACACAGTTCTCATCCTCATTTAAATATCTTCAAGTCTCTATCATAAAGAAAGAGAAACAAACTCTCTTCCATTCCCATATTCTCTAGGTATCCTCTCATTTTTTTTTTTTTTTTTTTTGTAGAGACTGAGTCTCACTGTACCGCCCTCTGGTAGAGTGCCGTGGCGTCACATGGCTCACAGCAACCTCTAATTCTTGGGCTTACGCGATTCTCTTGCCTCAGCCTCCCGAGCAGCTGGGACTACAGGCGCCCACCACAATGCCCGGCTATTTTTTTGTTGTTGTTGCAGTTTGGCCGGGGCTGGGTTTGAACCCACCACCTTCGGCATATGGGGCCGGTGCCCTACTCACTGAGCCGCAGGCGCCACCCTATCCTCTCATTTTTTTCTTCTCTTCTGCTTTGAATACTCTTGAATGCTTTCAGTGCTGGCTTATTGCCATCTCTGTAAAAACAACTTTAGTGTTTATCACTGGTGAGTTTCATGTTGCTGTATCCAGTAAGAACATTTTAGTCCTCATCAATGCACACATACCAGTGGAGAATGAAAGAAAAAGAAAATAATACAGAGAGGCAACAAAGTAACTCAAGTTACTTTTAGGAAGTTTGAGAATAGAGTAAGGACATCTGTGGCCTGATACTAGACCCTGTTAGGAACCAAGCTGCCTTTAGGACTGACTTTTTCTCTCTCAGTGGCTACATAATCTCTCTGTTATGGAACATTGCTTCCTTTTACATATCCATTCTAACCCTGTCTCTGTTTTTTATTTGCTTATAATTTCTGGTTCCTCATAAGTTCAGCTGGAATGTAGCCCATTATGGCCTTTTGTCTCTCTCCTTGATATAATCAAGCTGAGTTAGTTTCTTCTAATTGCTTCATTTTCTTGGTATTATTATTTAAAATTTTAGAGAGCTAATTTTATTAGTCTAGTTAATCATTTGTATCAGGCCATTTCATAGGTCAGGCGTCCTCATACTTTTTAAACAGGGGGCCAATTCACTGTCCCTCAGACCGTTGGAGGGCCAGACTATAGTTAAAAAAAAAAACTATGAACAAATTCCTATGCACACTGCACATATCTTATTTTGAAATAAAAAAACAAAACGGGAACAAATACAATCATACTGCCTCATGTGGCCGTGGGCCGCAGTTTGAGGACCCCTGTCATAGGTGATTAAAGCTGACTCAATCCATTATACAGGGGAATTCATAAATGAATTCATAAATGAATTCCCCTGTATAATCCTGAGAAAAAGTCCAATGTCAATTTCTACTTTTGGATTTCAGTAAAATCCAAATGGTATGGGTTAAGGAGTGCATCACAGGTTAGGAAGGGAAGGGCCAGGAGAGGACCTGAGTCTGAAGAGAATGACAGATTAGTCTAATGAGGAACACAGGATTAAGGAAATCAAAGAAAGGGATTTCTTTTGTTTTTAAAATGTCAAAAATTTGAACATAGAAGGAGTCAACGAATAGGAAATGATTGGAACAAATAGAGTTAATTTTCTTAAAGTACTGTAAAGGTGGCTAAACATGGGATTCCAAAGTACAGGAAGATTGACTGGCCTTGTATAAGACAGTTACCTCTCCCTCTGAAATGCTGTTAAAGAAGAAAGGAAGAGTGTGATTGAGGTGAATCTGAAAGTAGGGGAGCCTGCCTGCTAGCATACTTTATGAATAGGCAGCAAGGAGACTACCTGGAAAAGAGGTAAAGATTTCTAATAATTTCTGAGGAAAATTCAAATAATTTCTGAGGAACCTAACAACTAGGAGTATGATGAAGTGATTATTTTCCATTGCATAGGTTAAAAAAAGATGAATGATTGGATTAGTTCCGAGATAAAATGTATTTAGCTTGTGACATGGTAGAGTTAATGCGTGCCCCCCCACTCCACATTTGTTTGGTTCAACCATATTTTCATTCTGTTCTTCCATACTTTTATTTTGTAGGTCTTGATGACTGTTTGCAGCAGTATATTAAGAATTTTGAGAGGGAGAAGATTAGTGGAGACCAACTGCTGCGCATTACACACCAGGAGCTAGAAGATCTGGGGGTAAGCCGCATTGGCCATCAAGAATTGATCTTGGAAGCAGTTGACCTTCTGTGTGCATTGGTAAGGACATAAACTGGTGGTGAAAAGGGAAATTTCTCTTTTGGTTCTTTTTTTTCCTTTTGTTCCTTTTCCTTCTGTTCTCTTGATAATTTAAATATAATTCAGAAGAAAAAAAACGGGATTCTCAACCAACTGGATGTGGTATTTTCCTCCTTCCTGGAATTTGTTACATTAGTGTCAAATGGCAGATTAAAGAGGCTTGTAATTCAACTGGTGACATTACATTTAGCCACTTGAAAAACTTAAGTTAGAGCTTTCCAGGGAAATTCTGACAGCAACATTTGGAATATTTAATTGTATACAATCACTTCTAAAAGTTTTGACTTAGTGTTACAAATACAAAGTAATCCTGTTTTAGAAAAATCATCTCTGAAGTAATCAAATTATTTGAGTTCCCTTTATGTATACATACAGTGAAAATTAAATATGGTACACTATATAGTTACTTCTTTAGGTTAAAGAACAGTGCATATTTATGCATGAAGAACCAATATCAAAATAATCTTCCTGCAAGATTCCATAACATGTTGAATATTTTAAGAGGAACATACAAGTTTTTTGGATATTAGGTAAGATGACTAATCTTATTATTCCAGTTATTCATGAGGAAGGCCAGAGCTATAAAGAGAAAGAATATAAACTATTTAATGTGACAATCTAGGTTTCAATCTTGGCTCAGTCAATTACTGACACTTGTGGGGAAATAATTTCACTGTGGTCTTAATGTTTTTAATATGGAGATAATAACAACTACTTCTTTGTGTTGTGCAAAGTAAATGAGATAGTGTTCGTATAGTGCCTAATTCAGTGCCTGGCACAATATGCATTTAGTAATTAGTAACTGTTATTGAGATGATAATGATTAATAAGAAATGAGTAGATAATTGAACACAATTCAATTCAAGAGTCAGTTAATAGACTCAGTACTGTGTTGTCAGATGTGAATGAGACCTAGTTCCTGCCCTCTTGGAAAAGCTAGCGAGGAAGAATGACATAAATAATTACAATACTGTATGGTAATTGCTAAAATAAAAGTATGAGCTAAATATTATGGAAGCGCACAGAAGAAAAAATGAGTACCTTTGAGATAAATGTAAAAGAAGTGATAATTTGAGCAACATGTTGGAAGATGTAGGTAGAAAAAAAGAAGAATTTCAGGTAGATAAACACAACATATACACAGGCACATGGAAAAAAGAGCATTCATAGTGTGCTTTAAAAATAGTAAGCTATTTGGGATGACAAAAATAGGTGAGAAACAGTGCCAGGAAAATTGGCTTTAAAAGATAAACTGGGGCCAGACTATAAAGTGCCTTAACATGATATTTGTACTTCCTAGTATAAGTATTGGAGAACCTTCTAAGAATGATCAAATACTTGTTTTAAAATGCTAGTGAAAGGATTGGAATGATGTGGGAGTAAATCAAGAACAATAATTGGGAAATATTTGAAGTAATCTCCATAAGTAATTAATGAGTAGGGCTTGAACTAGGGGTATGCAACAGGAATAGAGACTATCTGGTGAACGTGAGGGGTGAGATAAAGGAGTTGAGAAAGATTCCTTTCTGTTTTCCAGCTACAAAGATAGAATATATGATTTTGTAATAATTAAGGGATCAAATTCGTAGAAAAAGAAGAGATCACTTAGAGAGGACCTGTGGAATATAAAAACAAAGGATGCAGCTTGAGATGTGGATTAATTAGGAAGAAGAAAAGGAGGTTTACAGAGTGGTTATAAAAGCAAGAAGACAAGAAAGTTGTCACAAAAGCAAGGGAGAGTATTATTTTGTTAAAGGTCATCAATAATATCAAATTTCACTAAAAGCCAATAGGATAAGCAAGTAAAAAAAGACCTGACTGAAAACAGTTCTAGAGAGTGGAATCTAAAACCAGATTGTTTGAGCAGCACCTCCCATTTATATTTCGGTCTTACTTTCAGTGTCATTTTCTCAAGAAAATATTCCTTGATTATTCTCTCATTCTTGCCTGGTTTAAAATTAGGCCCCACTGTTAGCCCCCCCATTTTCTCTCTTAGTCTTCATCTTGCTTTGTACTTATATATTAATTTATGTTTATGTGTGCATGTATGTATGGATGGATGAGTATTTGTTTACCAGGTTGATGTCTTTTCTGCCCTTAGGTTGTAAACTATAGATGTAAAAGAAAAGTGACTATACTTATTGAACACCTAGTAGGTAGCACAAGTGCCTGGCAATAATGTATGGTCAATTAATATTTTTTGAAATGGTGATGAAAGAGACAAGCCACATTTTTTGCTTGAAGTTTTGGAATATTTTGATGTACATATTTTTATATTCCTGGGATAAGTAAATTCAGACCAGAATATGTATTTGCACTCTCATCTCAATTCGATCATGGAAATCATGCCTGAATTAAATGATAGTGCTCAAGGTAAGGTTTTTACCTTACCCATAGTGTTTTTAGTATACACTAGTCTTCAAATTTGAGTTAGAATGTCCCTTAAGTGTGCAATAGAAGAGGCCTGCAGATGGGCACAGGATTGAACAGTTCCCTGTTTGCAGCATCATTTACAACAGTAAGAGGTGGGTGCACCAGAGCTTGAAGTCCAGTGTATATATCTCATAAGTAGAACTCTTTATAGATGAACCATTTGTGTGGTAGACTTCCACGCTGCCAGTTTGAGGAAAGAAAGAAGATTGATGATTAATGATGTTGTATACAGATTGTCTAGACCTAGGCTTTGGAGTTTGACCCATGAACAAGGCTCTGCTCACCCAAATTTACTTGGAACCATGGTATCAGAGATATATGTCTGGACCACTTCTAAATTCAAGCCATAGAGTGGTGATAAATCCCTTCACATGCTGAGCTTTAATTCCTCTATAGTTCTGGGTTTAAGTACTATAGTGCTGTATCATTTGAATATTTAATTATGTGGTTGAACTTTTCTGGAAATTAATACACAGAAAAGACCCATTAAATTCCTTTTTTCACTTTGCTTTACTTAGCAATCAATTGGTCATATTCCTCAAAGATGTTATATTTTAAACTTCATTTCACCCCTTCCTAATGGTTACACACAGCAAGTTAGAAGTGTAGATATCTTCCAGTTTATGCAACAGTGTTTCCTAGTGATTGTAAAGCAAGCTTCTGAACAATGAATTCTGATTTCTACATGCCATTATAAAATTAAGAGGTGCAGTCCCTCATCAGCAGGCTGAGTTGACTAGACCTGTAGTTGTACTTACGGGAACAGGGAACTATTTTCTGACTTCCTTCCCCCGCCCCACCCTTTACTTTGTTTGAATTTCAGTTTGCCCTTGTCTTATCTTTCTGATCTCTACTGGTCTTTCTACATTTTCTTTACTTCTTTTTTCAATAATTATATATTCACACCTAAACTATGCTTGGAATGCAAAGATGAAAAAGACCTAGTCTGTACTGTTAATATGTATATTCCTTTTCTGAATGTATATATGTTCGTTCTCTACAAGGTTTTTTGTTTCTAGTCCTTATCTTGAACATTGTTATTGTTATTTAAAAATATATATATGTATATAGTCCATTAAGAAAGATAGTAGTCAATTAAAGACAATATGGATTTAAAGAAAATCCTAGGAAAATACAAAAGAGAATGGTACCAACTGCTGAAGGATTTAGGAAGTGTAGATAGATGTTCATTGGGTCTTGCAGAAAAAGCAGATGTTTGCCAGACAAAAAAGTTGGGGAAAAGTTATCTTGGAAGAATAAATACATATTTTTACAGACAAAATTGTGAAAGAATATGGAATAGTTAGAGAAAAATGATAATTTTGATTTGGATGATGCAGAAAGGGAATTAAAGGAAAGATAGGCAACTTACACTTTGTATCACATTATAATTCTTTGCTTAAATTCTTTTTGTCCTCCAATTCATACTAGGCTCCTCAAAGGAAGACACCTTTATCCATTTGATAGTCTTTATCTTCAGCTTCTGCCCTTTGTTTAACACATGGGAGATATTAAATTAATGTTATCTTACTGAATTTAACTCTCTTCCATTCCCAGAGAACTATGATTTTTCTCTTGCCTACACAGCCTTTGACTCTGAAGTTTCTATTCCTAGTGTAAGGAAGGCACAGAAAAACTAACAAATTCCTTTTAAGCTATACTATGTATTTTCTTCTGCTTGTCTTGAAGTAAGTCCTTATGGTGAATAAATGTTATGGCACCTAATGAAAATCAAAGGTTTATTTAGTATTTGTTCATTCATGCAATTTGTATTTATTAAGCATTAAGTATATTGTTTGCATTTTGTTATCCTGGAAAGAAGTCAGTTGTTCATGATTTGGAGGTGTATTAATCTTTCATACCATTTTTCTATCATTTAGTATGCCTAAATAAAGAGGAAGGGATATTAAGTGTAAGAGAAAAAGCATAAATAAAATAATATGTAGTTTAATGTATAGCCCTTTAATTTATGTTCTGACAATTTACCTTTTATTAAGAACTATAAGTAAATCATTTATGGTAGGATGAGAACAGTTTTCATTTCATTATTCATGTAATTTTTTTTTTTTTACAGTTTTTGGCCAGGGCTGGGTTTGAACCCACCACCTCCAGTATATGGGACTGGCACCCTATTCCTTTGAGCCATGGGCGCCACCCCATGTACTTTTTATATAATAGGCATTTTTGCATGAAAAATTGGATGTTTGTGATTACTAGGCTTTGTTTTTTTGCAGCATAATTGCTTGGTTCATTCATTTTCAAATAATTTATTTTCCAAAAAATTCATTAAACCAAGCCTTTTAAGACTCACTCATATTTATATTTATAAAGCAAAGTATTATAAAATCTGTACACCTGCTACATGATGCATTCAAATTAAGACCTTCAAATAAAATGGCATTGTCATTGCAAAATATGTGCTGCCAATATTAAATCATTTCAGTTAAGTGTTTACTGAGAGTTTGTCACTAGTGAGGATGTAGCCATTTAGAGTTTCTAAAATTTTAAATGTGTTTCTTCATGTTGCTTTTGTATGCATATCATTGGAAGAGAAGACAGGTTATGAACTTAGCACAGGTTCATTAAGACTAGACTGACTGTTGAATGCTGAGTCATGACTGGTTCTTTGCATACATACTAATGGCCAAGTATACGAACACATAAGTAGCATACAGGACAGAGAAAGCAACTGAGTACATTTCACATCAAAGTTTTTGAGTTCTTGGGGTAGTTTTTTTTTTTTTTTTTTTTTTTTTTTTAATACCAGTAGTAATACCTAGTTTTCCCATGCATCTCCAGTAAAAAGGAAATCTGTGATGAATAAATCTGTATTTTTAAAAATTTGAGACAATACTTCTTATCTCTATACCCCAGTAGCAAAAGAGTCCTTCGTTTACTTGTCAGTTTTTTCACTGATAGTCAGTAGAGTATGATTTCCTGGTAATTTAGCAAATCAAAAGATTTTTCTTTCATGAAAGAAATAGCAAAAAGTTATCTGTGTTGGCAGTAATAGATTTTTGAGTTACTTATAATTGAGAATTATGATGATGAAAATAAAGTAGAGAGATTAATCTATTTCTTATTAAAACAGTAGCACATAGATGCTGTTACATACACATGAGCTTCTAATCTATTTTTATACTTTTCTATTTTTTTCCTAGATACTTTTGGATTATTAGTATAACTAGTTATATTCATTAACTCGGACAAATTTTGAGAATTTCTTATCCTTCTCCATCCTCTACTATGTATCTTTTGTCTCTTCTTGCCACTGTGTTCTGTCCTCCCTGTTTTTCACCTTTATTCCACATAGAATATTTTTAGGAGGTTTCCAAGTTAAGAGATTTTCTCAAGGTATCTTTCCAGATTGTTTCCAGAATATTTTTCTGTTCCTAATTGTTGAGTCACTTAAAAAAAATAATTTTAGTATCTTGAAATATTGAAGTCTTCAAAGTATTTTACTGCGCTTTCAGATTTTTATTTATAAAAAGATCACTATTATTTCAAAATTACCTTTACCTTTTCTAATAAATCATTTATGTATAGAGAATTAGAGAATCAATGTTATGTATAGAGAAATAATTTAAATTGGTCTGTTATGGAGGCTAATGGCTACAGAGTGAAAGATTAGTTTCCAGGATGATTAGTTCAGTTGCTTTCTAATAAACTAGTATAATTCAAGGTTTTCTACGAAATTGTTATAATTTGTAAACAAATGTTTTCTCATTTAAACATATTAATAAACAAAAATGAAGACACTTTGTACTTCAGAGAAAATGCTTTAACATAGGGAAAAACTTCTGAAAAAACCCTTAAGCACTTCAGAAGTATCATTTACAGCTAGTTGGTATAGTTTTAAATTGTTCTTATCTAGTCATTAGAGTATCTTTTATTATAAACTTATAAGAGGATTTCCTTCATAATATAATGGTAAGCTAGGCAAAATCTCCCAAATGTTTTACAAATTATCTATTTTCAGATGCAATAAAATTTGAATAAAATATTGTTTTATTTGCACAAGCCAAACCTTTTAACTAAAGACAACATCGTAATTCATATTAGCCAGTGACTATTTAATATACCATGTTATTTTATTTTTTTGAGATAGAGTATCACTTTGTCACCCTCAGTAGAGTGCTATGGCGTTATACATCACAGCAACCTCAAACTCCTGGCTCAAGCAATCCTCTTGCCTCAGCCTCCCAAGTAGCTGGGACTACAGGCACCCACCACAACACCTGGCTATTTTTAGAGATGAGGTCTCGCTCTTGCTCAGGTTGGTCTCGAACCTGTGAGCTCAGGGCAATACACCCGCCTTGGCCTCCCAGAGTGCTAGGATTACAGGTGGGAGCCACCATGTCCAGCCTACCATATTATTTTAGAAAACTATAACTGCAAAAATAATTTTTAAATAAAAATGTAAAGTGTCAGCAAAGAACAAGCAGACTTTTATCACTATTACAGCACATAGCCTGGCATTTAATATTTATGCATCAAAACCTTCCTCTCTTCCCTTTTTTCTCCACTAGCTTCTCTCTCTTTTTTTTTTAATTACCATAGGGGAAAAACTTAAATTTTGTATAGCTACCCAGTGGTTATTGACTTAATAATAAAGCTAAATTTATTGTTCCATTTACTTTTCTTTTTCCCTCTTTGTCATCTACTTTGCTTCTATTTTTTTTCACTATACTTAGAACAGGAGTACAATATTGATGAAGAATGTGGTAAAGGTAGCCTGATGACTTAACAGTCTATTCTAAACTCTGTCTAGTCCAAGTACTGAGTTCTTCATGCACGCTATTAAACAAAATCTCCTTGTACCTCAGTTTCCTCAACTATGAAAGTGAGGTAGGAAGATAAGTCAAATTTAGCCTTTCAGGCCCAAATGAATTCTAATATTCTTTGAGTTTTATGATTATCTGTAAGATGATAATAGTTTTAATTTTACACAGAACAGTCATGTATATGTCACTAAGTGGTTTGGTCAAGGCTATCCTTTGATCAGATTAATCAGCCTTTCTTTAGGGCTGTTTTACAACTCAAAATTAGCTGCTTTAAATTTTAATTGTAATTTATAAAAACTTGCCATAAAGTTTGAAGGGATTCTATAATCTTTTTCTATTTGAAGATAGTAAAAAGGCCTATTATATTTATTTATATAACCCTTTTCTGCAATAATGTATCATAGACAAAAATATTTAGGGTAAATTAATAAATATTACTACAAATTATAAAGGGAGAACAAGCAAAAAAGAAATATACTTACAGAAAAGTCACTATGATTGCTTTGGGTGATTGCTTTTGGGACAAGAATTGATTTCACAAGTAAATGCAAGTTTTGGTTTTAAACAGTAAACTTATGAATCCTTATAATTTGTTTTCTTGAGTGGCATAGTTCCAAAATTATAGCTTCATCTTTCCATGTTCATACTAATACTTACCTTTTATTGTAATTTCTTTATCTGACATTTCCCCAAATCCTCACTTGAGTGTGGGCTTTACTAGGCCAGGAATTCTATCTTATTTATGTAACTAACACTTAACCCATTATCCATGTATAAGAAAGTATTCAGTAAATATTTTAATAAATGCATAAAATATTGACTTTAGGTATTTTTGTTCTCTCTCTTTATAATAGAATTATGGCTTGGAAACAGAAAATCTAAAAACCCTTTCTCACAAGTTGAATGCATCTGCCAAAAATCTACAAAATTTTATAACAGGAAGGAGAAGGAGTGGCCATTATGATGGGAGGACCAGCCGAAAATTGCCAAACGACTTTCTGACCTCAGTTGTGGATCTGATTGGGGCAGCCAAGAGTCTGCTTGCCTGGTTGGACAGGTAAAATATTTAGAAGCAGTTATTATTTTATGTATTTTATAAATATTCCCTTCTCAGATACCAGTTTTAATATAACATTATTTGATGTTTTCTTGTGAAAGAATCAGACAGGTAGACGAGTGCCAAGGTAGTAAATATCTAATTATGATTCATCATAATATAGGGATATCATCAAATAGATAATAATCTTTTGTAAAATTTTATCTTCAACTAAGTAGCCAATCAATAATTCATCTCTGACAGCTATAAAATATCCTTGCTGCTTTAGAAGCAGTTATTATTTGGCTGTCATAAAAAAGTTCATAGTACTACTTTGTCTCCTGATTTTCTTTATTCCTTTTATTAATTGGTCATATTTAAGGACATGACCCCTGGAATTCTATAAACTGTTTTTCTCAATTGGTAATTAGACACTGACACTTTGGTAGCACGCATTGCATACCTCCTTACCCTTGCTTTATTCATTCTCTGTTCTGATTCACATTGCATAATTTTAGATAACATAAACATATTCTTAGACTTTTTTAGTTTACTTCACTTTCATTTGTCTTGGAACATATGCAATAGCATATAAGTTTTCATAATATCTAAAAAGGGTTGGATTAAAATTATATACTGTGTATGACTAAGCACTATATTATAACTGTTTATTAAAAAACTAAATAAGCTCTCTACTTTTACTTTTGAGATTTTTTTATAATGGGCATGCACTAGGTTGTACAGGTTAAATAATCAAATTTTAAAATATTCTTTTCCTATTGTTAGCCTCTGATAATACACGTTTGACCAGAATTCTTTCTTGAATAAATACCAATAGGACATACATATGTGTACACATATACATACACATTTAGTATTCCGTTTTGGCTCTTTAAAAATAGGCCTTATATTAAAAGTAATTGTATTTTTAAGGTAAAAGTTAAGGTAATTTTGCTTAATTTGTTATTGCCTAACTTATATATGCGTGATATAAAGTGATGACATTAAATACAGATCTGAACACTAAGCTGTATATTACTAGCGTCTTGATTATTAATTAAAGGACCTTATGTTTCTTTTGCATTATAGCATTATTAAAATTTAATTCTCATAATTATCTAAGTCACATTTATCAACTGTTCAAAGTAATTGTATTATAAATATATATACTCTAAAAGTCATAGGTGGTCAGTAAATAGAATATGACGTAGTTCTTAAGTAATATACTTATTTGGGGAGGCTTCTCATTAATCAAAAAGTTTAAAGAACACATATTTGATTTCATATAGATCTCCTTTTACTATAATCTTCCCTATAAAAGTAAATTTACTCAGCCTTGATATTTTTATTTAGTAATTCCATTATATTTTCTTTTTGCACTGGCATTTGTTAGATAGATTGATAGATAAATTGTTAGAGTGGTTATAGAATGTTTTTACTTCTTGATGACAGAAATGGCTTTTTATAGAATCACATAATGGTTTCTCACACTATAGCAGTCTCTGTATTATTAATTTTTTGTGCTGACACAAATAAGATGCTGTAGTTAATTGCCAGTTCATCTACAAACACACACGTGTGCATACATGCATACAAAACATATGTAACAACCCATGAAGTTAGTCAGTATTATGTGTTTGTTTCATAGAGAGAATGTGACAAAAAGTCTGAAGGAAATCTCTAAGTCATCTGTTAGATTTCCATTGCTGCAAAGTTTTTCATAATACTTCCTGTTATGTCATATTATGATGATCAGTTAAATCAAAGTTCATTTAACATTTAACCATGAAAATAAGTGCTTACAGGGAAGAAAAAAGACAGCTTTATAATAACTTTAAAATCTTCTAGTGAATCTTTTGTAAATTGAAACAAGAAATGGAAGTTTATATTTTGAAGACCTTTCACAGAAAATTTCAGCTGTAGGATGGCTTGCCTTAATAATACTTTAACAGCTAAAATTTTAATAAGAAAAGCCAAAGGAGAAAAACAGGAAAACAAAATAAGATTCTTTGCCATACTAATGCATTTGGACTTTATGCTAAAGGCAGTGGTGGCAGGGGAATGGGATGGGGTGGGAGTGAGGGTTAGGCTTATTCTTGTGCTCAGATCTGTGAATTTCAGAGATTATTTGGGCTATCAAGTTGGGAAGATTAGAGAAGAGTAAAATGAGAAGGGAAACCATTTAGGAGGCTCTTTTAGGAATTAATCTTGCTGCTACTACTGGTGGTGATTATGATGCTAACATTGATGATCGTAGTATCTGTTGGGCACTAACACCTCCAGACACACTGATTTCATCAAAATAGCCGTAGAAGGGTTGTCTTTATTTTACATATAGGAAAACTGGGATTTAAGTAGGTTAAGTTCAAACCCAAATGACAAGTAAATGGTGGAGTCAGGATTTAATCATAATAGTCTGACTATAGAGCTTATCCTCCCCACTGCTGTTTGTTGAGATTTTTATTTAGAGATGCAACAGTGAGGACAGAAGAATGTTATTTACGCACATAAATGAGATCTGGAGACAGTTAAGATGAAAGGGAGACATTTGGGACAAACAAGAGGTATCTAACTCTGCTGATCCGGCAGTGATACCCTTTCCAAAATAGGAGGTGTAAGGAGAGTTTTAGAATGGATTCCTCTAATCCTTCTCTATTTTCCATAACCCTTAGACCATTCCAACTACTGTATAATTTACTTGTATATTATATTTACTGTTTTCATCTGTTCTTCATATGATATATGCCTCAAGAGAATAAGGATTTTTTCATATACTTTGTTCACTGATATCACAGTTATCTAGTAGAGTTCCTAGCCTGTAGTGACTGCACAATAAAGATTTTTGAATGTATGGAGAGAAGTGGGATAAGGAATGAGCCCTGTGGAATACCAATAATTGAAGGATGGTTGAATGTTCAATTTATGGGGAAAAGAAAGATTGCTTTTGGCACTCTTGTGAGCAAATCCTGGGGAATAGATATCGTCAACAATTTTCAAGATAAATGTTGGATTGAATTTGGTAAATTTAGTAAGTGTATGTACAGGCAGTGCAGCTTCAGTGACAGGAAAACATTAAGGGTTTATCACACAGATAAAAAACGTATGAACATGTTCTCCTTTGTTTTCATTGTTATTTTACATCAACAAAATCTCTGTGCTAAAGTTACTTATTTAAGTGACACTTTGCAACAAGTTGTAAGTAATAAATGCTACTGACTTGGGTAACAAAAAAAAGACCTCATATGTCAAATGATTTTGCTTTGTGAGAATTCAATGACTTGAGAAATATATGTGTGTATACATATATATAAAATGTGTCTAGTTCAGTATCTAGAATAAAATTAAAGATTTTCATGTACCCTTTCTTTTTCTTTCTCCTCCTTCAAGTAACATAAAATAAAAATTGTAATAAGCCTAAATCATATTGCTGTGCATGCAAGTTCTCTCCAAAATGTAATGAAAGTTTCTTAATGCCAAAAAACTTATTGCTATTTGAAAATGAAACTGATTAGTTAGCATCAAAATAATCTTATTTAACTGACAAAATATTTTCTTGAATAAAAAGAATTTTATATCAAAGGTATAAATTAAGGTTAAAGATCAAATGCTTGGTGATATTCACTTGCAGTGGCCATTTTAAGCCCCCCAAATTAAAGCAAATCTACAGTGACAAACAAGAATTTTTAGTCAATATCATTTCTATGGAACTTTTATAATTAAGTATTTAGGTTCTAAGTTCATGAAAAGCAAAGAAAAATAAAAAAGACAAGGCATATTTTTACCTTACATAAAGAAAGCATAAAGACAGGGTAATTTTTTTCTAGAATTTAAGATGAAACAAAAATATTAACTGAATTTATTTAGAGAAGAGGTAGATACTTAAATAATGATTCTAAAAGTCTCTAATAAATTTTTTCAATGTTTATCCTTTGATATTATATCCTTAAATAAATTAGAAACATTCCTCATATGGCTTTCATGTACAAGTTTAATGAATTATAGAATATTATTGCTTAAAGGAGAATATCTAATTCTACAGCTCTAACATCTTAATCTAAAAACCTTTTGTTATGACCCAGATGAAGTACAAAACCTGCATCAAATCTGTAATATCAGCTGATTCATCCAAAGCAATCAAATAATAATCATTTTCCCTTTGAAGTATTGTATGAAGTTGTTTAGTTAAGGTGAAAGCTAATTCATCTGCCAATCTGTTATGGTTCTCTTGAAAGGGGCAATTGTTAGTAGTTTGAAACATTACTGGGGTCTAAGCATCCCACAACTTTGAGAGTGCATTTCTTCATGAATTTTATATCATTTGATGGCTTTCCTTTTTCCCCAAGTATATAAGCTATTATATAAGTTGCTTCAGTTTCATTATCTCCAGGTCTTATTGCTGCTTGAAATAATTCAATTGCCTTTGCTCATGCCTTTCATCTTTTAATTTCTGCAAGACAACCTTTCATGCCTCTCCCTCTAATTTAAAATATTTGTGGTCCTTATCTGTGTTATAATGCTGATGAGCATTGAATTTCTTTAATGTTGATATTGTAGTATCACTAAACAAGCAAATCATTTTATCTTTAGCATAAACAAGTTAATGTTGCTAATCTGAAGGCATTCATTACCTGACCTCAAATTATAATACAAGACTATATTAACTAAAGCAGCATGGTTCTGGCACAAAAGTTGAGGCATAGAGCAATGGAACATGGTAGGGAACTCAGAAATAAAACCATCCACCTACAACCAACTTATGTTCTACAAAGCAGACAACATACAATGGGGAAAGGAAGCCCCACTCAACAAAGAGCATGGGTAAACTGGATAGCCACGTGAAGAAGAACAAAACAGGACCCCATATCTATCATCAGATACACAAATTGATTCAGGATGTACAAAAGACCTAAATAGAAGGCATGAAACCATAAAAATTCTAGAAAAATCTCTTTTAGACATTGGCCTATGTCAGGAGTAGGGAACCTTTTCATTTTGGAAGGCTGTATTAAGTTAGATGTAATCAAATAAAACCACTTTTGATAAATCTTGATTAGATACACTTAAAATGAACATTATTTTGTAAAAATGTGACTATTGTGTACATAATAATTATAAAAAAGAAGACTGTTCATTTTAAAGTTAACTAACCTTTTAATAACTTTGTCTGCTTTTTGTTGAAAAGCATTTGAATATTTGATTGCAGCATGGAAGTCTACAGTTTCAGTTTATCCTCTAGATGGGTGTCAGTCCTTTTATGACCTTAAGGGAGTTTTGATTTGGGTTAGGTAGGAAATGTAGATTCATAGCATAATTGATTGAAAAGCAAGAAAGCATTTTCATGGAAGGTTGCAGAAGATGTGGGACGTATGAGGTCTTAAGTGACTTCTAGTACGAAAATTATACTTTGCATCTTTTTTGTCTGACACCAAAGCCCTGTTGTTTTTCCTCTTTCATGTTCCTTTGTACATTATATCTCTTTTTGAACAGATTAATTCTTGAGGATTTGGGGCAACGATTCTTAGAATTATGGCATATGAGTATTTATTTGCACTTAGAATGTATCTTCAAAAGCTAAGCAAGACTACTACCAGTTTTCTGTTTTTGACCTCAATACCTCAAATTCTTAACTGCAGTTTTATTCATGGAAATTTTTTATTTTACTATTTATGGTAAAAAGTTTATTCTTCCCTCCCATTTTAGCATTAATATCTCATTTTAATTGTTTATAAAATACTTGGAAGGCCATTCTGTTTAAAAGGGATCAATGAGATAATTTTTGGTAACAGAAAAACTGAAATGTTTTAAGGATAAGAGTTTGCCTAGAAAAATGTTTACAAATCACAAAAATTCCAACTTCAATAGCAATCCATTTAAAATGAGATATATTTTTCAAAGACTAGCTCTGTACATTTCTTAAATAATGTAAAATCTAAGGCTAAAGAAATTCCCTTTTTTACCCATTTTAAATATTGATTTGAATGAAATAGCAGACTTTCCCAGAGGAAAAGCCTCAAAGGTGAATCACAATTGGTAGCTTTACTGTTTGTTTTCAGTGCATGTTTTACTTGCCTATTTTTAACTTGCATCCTGCTGTTTTATGACACCTCATCTACAGTTTTCAGTAGCTTTGCTAAATCAATCTATACTCAGAAGTTTATAGATCACTATAAATATCAGGTTGTATGGTAGCATCAATAAAAATGTTCAAAATTATTATTTGAATCAAAAAAATCTATTTTGCTATTAATAGTGAAAGTTTATTTTCTCTCACTTTTAGCATTAATGCTTAGTTCTAATTATTTATCAAATACCTTTAAGATTATTATATTTTGAAAGGAACAATGAGATCTCTTGATATCATTGAAAACATTTTACATGTTTAAGGCAGAAGAGTTTAAGATGCTAGAGAAAAATGTTTTCATTGAAAAAAGATTTCTTTGAAATTTTTTCCCTTAAGTAAGAAAAAATGGTTAAAACTAATTTCTTCTTCCATGCTAAGAAACTGTTGGACAAACTTAATTCTTTTTTTATTTTATTGTTGGGGATTCATTGAGGGTACAATAAGCCAGGTTACACTGGTTGCATTTGTTAGGTAAATGCCCCCAGAAGGTGTGGCACACACCAAGGCCCCACCCCCCTCCCTCCTTCCCTCTCTCTGCTTCCCCCCCCATAACTTTGTCATTAATTGTCCTCATATGAAAATTGAGTACATAGCAAAGGAAATAAAACTCATAGCAAAAAAGCTTTTTGATGCCAGAAAGGAAAAAGAAAAGATTAAATCCTTGGTTCATCAATAAACGGCTGCTGCAGGGCTTATCTTATTTAGACTCTAAAAATTAAGCAGCTGTCCTTCTTAAATGATCATATGGGTAGTAGAGTCACTATGTTCATTTTATAAATACTCTGACTCTAGGATTTCTTCAGACTTAAGAATAAAGGTTCTTTCCTTATTTTGGTTTTATTGTTGGATGTTGATCATGTTCAGTTATTCTACAGAGATCCATTTTTAATCTCATAGATGATCATTAAGTCATGATTGAGTGATCATCTTTAGTAACCCACAAAGATTGAAACCCTGCCTGTCAACCTTATACCCTTATTTATATGTGTGTATAGTCAAAACCATCATACCAAACATTAATGTCTTCTGTTTAAAAATGGCTCTTAATATGGTTTTATATGGTTTGCCTTTAAGATGAAAGCATTAGGGAAATTCTTAATCACTGCAAAATAAAATCAGTGTTTTCCTTGCTTGTATGTTTAATTTTTTCCCATTTTTCTTGAAATTTAACCTTGAGTGCTAATCTTGTCCTATATAAAATATGAGTGGTCAGGAAAGTGGAAAACATGCCTTAGTATTCAGTTTGCTATAGGCATTCAGTCATCAAATAGACTTTCCCATTTATATGTTGAGGATCAAATGAGATTCTTTTAAGTACTTGTGGGAAAAATCATGCTGTACTTTATCTCATCACTTTGAATGAATTTTTTAGATTTTATAAACAGACTCTGACCTTTACAAACCTAGCCGCCCAAACTCTTTTATAATCATGCCAGAAGCATTTTTGAACTCTTCATTTAAAATGCCAATTTTTTATGCTTCAATGCAGCAAAAATGGTCTTTAGGTAATTTTTAAAATTAATGATTTACTTCCAGAAGTGCTTATTTTTATATCTTTAAAAAAACACTTTTATTGAGGACTAATTTCCATTCTGCATAATTCACCCATGTTAAGTATAGTTTGATGAGTTTTAATAAATTTAGATACCAATATGCAACCATCTCTACAATCTAATTTTAGAAAACTTCCATCAGGATGGATTTTTTTAAAAACTAGTCTCTACTTTAAATCAAGGAGTTATTTTCTAAAACTGAGAACTTCAATTATTGACATTTTTCTAATTAACTTAATTTGAATTCTTAATGTCTTCTTCCATTTTAGTAAATTATGTTGAAAAATATACTGGGTTTTAGAATAGGAATAGATAAATTAGTGGAAGGAGAGCCAGAAATAGACTATGATACAGTCACGTGTCTCACAATGGCAGGGATATGTACTGAGAAATGTATTGTTAGGCAATTTTGTCTTTGTGTAAACATCATAGAGTAAACTTACACAAACCTAGATGGTTTAGCCTACTATACACATAGGCTATGTGTTATACCTTATGGCTCCTAGGCTACGCACCTAAACATGTGACTATTGAATACTGTAGGCAATTATAACAAAATGGTTAGTATTTGTATATATAAACATATCTTAACATAGAAAAGGTACAGTAAAAATGAGTATTATAATCTTATGTGGCCACCATCATACAAGGCTATCCAGAAAATATCCAGCCATATAATATGAAAAATAGACATACATGGATGGATACTTTCCAGACAGCCTTATATGTGGTGCATTGTTGACTAAAATATTGTTATGCAGTGTATGTCTGTATATAGAATCATTTAGGAAACAATATGTTAAAACCAGTGGAAAAAAAATTTAGTAAATGGTAGTAGGGCACTTGGTTAAGCCTATGGAAAGTATATTAATTATGATAGAATGATATCTGTTGTTCACTAAAATGAATTTTAGTTATATTGGTTATCTTAATGGAAAACATAAATTTATAAAAAAATGGGCAAAAATGATTTCTAGATGCATATAGACAATTCAAAAAAAGCAGATACAGGAGTTGCAAATATGCATATCAAACAACAGAGCTTTAATGTACATGAAGCAAAAACTGACAGTACCAAAAGAAGAAATAGAACAAATCCACAATTGTAGACTTTATCCCGTCTCTCAAGAATTAACAAAACTAGACAAAAAGTCAGGAAAGACTAAAAGAACTGAATGCTACCACAGACAGCATTTCTAGAGCACTTTATCTGACAACAGAGTAGAAATTCTTTTCAAGTACCCATGTTGACGAGGCTAGGCCATATCTGCATCATAAAAGAAACTTCAATAAGTTAAATGAATTGAAATCAGACAGTAAATCAAACTAGATCTCAAAATAACACACCTCTAAGTAATGTAATGGTCAGCAAGGCAGTCTCAAGGAAAATAAAAAGTAATATATTGAACAGAAAGAAAATGCAACAAATCATGATTTGTGGTGCACAGCTAAAGTAGTGCTGAAAGGGAAATTTATAGCACTGACTGCTTCTATCAGAGAAGAAGAAAGATCGCAAGTCAGTTACCTATGTTCCCATCTCAAGGAAATAGAAAAATAAGAGCAAAATAAGCACAAAGGAAGCAGAAGAAAGCAAGTAATAATGGTAAGAACAGAAATCAAACTGCAAACAGAAAGATAAACACTGTAGAGAAGTCAGGGAGGAGGGAGGTTATGGTGGAAGGAGGGTAATGGGTGGGGCCACACCTATGGTGCATCTTAGAATGGGTACAGGTGAAACTTACTAAATGCAGAATACAAATGCCTATGTACAGTAACTAAGAAAATGCCATGAAGGCTACATTGAACAGTTTGATGAGAATATTTCAGATTGTATATGAAACCAGCACGTTGTACCCCTTGATTGCACTAATGTACACAGCTATGATTTAACAATAAAAATAAATTTTTAAAAATGTAAAGATTAATAATAGAATATCACAAAGAACTCTCTGTACATAAATTTGTCAGGTTAGATTAACTAGAGCAATTCCTTGAAAAATACTACTAATTCGTAACACAAGATGAAATAGATACTTTGAATAATCCTGTTAAAGAAAGTAAATAGTACTTAGAAACACTTTGGGATGGAGAAAAAATGCTCCAGGCGCAGCTGATTTCACCGGTGAATTCTATATAGTAAGAGGAATAATGCCAGATTTACACATCTATTCAAGAAATAGAAGAGGGAACACTTCCTGTCTCATTTTATAAGGTAGTTATTATCCTGATACCAAAACTCAACAAAGACAGTACAAGAAAAAGTGCAAAAAAACAAAAAAAGAACTGAAGACCAATATTTCTTATGAATGTTAGATGTTAAAATTCTCTGCAAAATATTAACAAATCTAGCCATGTTTAAAAATAATTATATGCCATGAATAAGTGAAATTTATTCTGAGTATATAAGGTGTGCTTCAAACACTTACGATCTTATGAGACCGCTGTCATATGTGCAGTCCATTATTGATTGAAATGTTGCTATGTGGTATAAGACTGTATATAGCAATGATTTTTCAACTGGTGTTGCTGCAGCACACTGGTATGCCATGAGAGGATCTTAGGTGTGCTGTGAAAAATTTTAAAGATAATTAATTAAATTATTTTCTAAAGAAGTTCAAAGCACAGTAAGTATATTCTTTTTTTTTTAACTCTTTTTTGATCAATATAAATTTAAGTGTGCTGGGAAGTTTAACTATAAGTTCAAGTCTGCCATGAAGTATAAAAGGTTGAAAAACACTGATATATAGAATCATTTAGAAAACACTATGTTAAAACTACTGGAGAAAGAAAGGGTCATTTAATAAATGGTAGGTTAATAAATGGTAGGGGGTACCTAGTTAAGCCTTTGGAAAATAAGTAATGATAGACCAAATAAATCAATATACAAATCAACCACATCAATGGGCTAAAGAATAAAAATTGTATAATCATATTAGTTAATGTATAAAATACATTTCATAGAACACTATTAAAATAAAAAATTTTCAGTAAGCAGGAGAGGAATGAAATTACCTCAGTGTGGTAAAAAGCATGTATAAAAAGCACACAGCTAACCTTATACTACATTGTGAAAGAATGAATGCTTTCTTCTTAATATCAGGGCTTAGGCAAGACTGTCCATTCTTTCCCATCCTATTTAATATCATATTGGAAGTCAGATATAGTTCAATAAGAAAAGAAAAGGTATAGAGACGGGAAAGGAAGAAATAAAACTTTCCCTATTTGCAGATACTGTGTTTGTAGAAAATCCTAAGTAGTCTAAAAATAAAAATCTATTAGAACTAGTGAGTTTAGCAAGGTAGCAGGATATCAAAGTCCACACACAAAAAAATTTAATCATATTTAGGCCAGGGACAGTGGCTCATGCCTGTAATTGTAGCACTCTGGGGGGCCGAGTTGGGTAGATTGCTTGAGCTCAGGAGTTCAAGACTAGCCTGAGAAAAAGTAAGACCCCATCTCTACTACAAGTAGAAAAACACATAACCAGGTGTTGTAGTGGGTCCCTGTAGTCCCATCTACTCTGGAGGCTGAGGCAAGAGCATCACTTGAGCCCGGGAGTTTGAGATTGCTGTGAGCTGTAACACGACCGCACTCTAGCCTGGGGTAACAGAGTGAGACTGTGTCTCAAAAAAAAAAAAAAAATCCTATATCTCTACCCTAGCAATGAATAATTGCAAACCAAAATTAAAAATACAGAATAATTTATAATTGCTCCAAAAATAATGAGGTGACTGCATATAAATTTAACAAAATGTCCACAGAATCTATATTTGAAAACTATAGAATACTGGTGTGTAGAATCAAAGAAGACCTAAATAATGGAAAGGTATACTTTGTTCATGGACTAGAAGACTCAATTTAATAAAGATGTCAATTCTCAAGTTTTCCTGTAGATTTAATGTAACTCACATCAAAATTCCAGGATTTTTTGTATGTACAGATAATATGATTTTAAAATTTATATCGAAAAACAAAGGAACTAGAATAGTTAATAAATTTTAAAAAATAAATGAACTGATTTACTTTCATTTTTTAAAGAAGTTACCTGATTTTAGGGTGGCGCCTGTGGCTCAGTCGGTAAGGTGCCGGCCCCATATATCGAGGATACAGGGTTCAAACCTGGCCCCTGCCAAACTGCAACAACAAAAAAATAGCCGGGCATTGGTGGCGGGCACCTGTAGTCCCAGCTACTTGGGAGGCTGAGGCAAGAGGATCACTTAAGCCCAGGAGTTGGAGTTGCTGTGAGCTGTGTGATGCCACAGCACTTTACCAAAGGCCATAAAGTGAGACTGTCTGTACAAAAAAAAAGAAAAAGAAGTTACCTGATTTTAAATCTTTACTGTATAGCTTCACTAATCAAAACTGTGGTATTGGTGACAGGATAGACAAAGAGAGTCCAGAACCACACCTATACATATGGGTAATTGATTTTTTTGACAAAGGAAGAAAGGAATTCAGTGAAGAATGGATATTCTTTCCAACAAATGATGTTGGAATACTTAGATAATCAAGTGTGGGGTGGGGAAAAGATGAACCTCAACCCAAACCTCATACCTTACACAAAAGTCAACTTAAAATGGATCATAGATTTAAATGTAAAAAGTAAAGCGGTAAACTTTTAGATGAAAACATTACCTATGGTCACATGAAGGATTCTTAGATGTGATACCAGAGGCATAATCCAGAAAAAAAGTTATCAATAAATTTGACCTAATCAAAATTTAAAACTTCTGATCTGCTGAAGACCCTGTTAAAAGAATGAAAAGACAAGCCATAGACTGGGAAAAAATGTTTATATATCACCTATTCAACAATGAACATGCATACAGAATATATTAAGAATTCTATAAACTCAATAGTAAGAATACTAAGGATCCAAATAGAAAATGAGCAAAGGACTTGAACAGACATTTCACCAAAGAGTATATATGTATATGGATAGCAAATACTGACATGAAATACTTTTAACATTATGAACTATTAGATCATAAGGGAAATATGGATACTATTAGATATGGATTACATGTAATATTAATATAGATAATAGGGAAATTCAAATTAAAACTATGATGATATGATACAATATAATTATTAATCCAAAATAAAAAAAATGTAAGAGAAAAATGTGTTTTAAAAGCTGTAACTAATGAAGAACCTCTCTCTTATATGGACCTCTGTGAAAGTGGAAGTGCTTGAGTTATAGAGTTTTCTAGAAAAGAGTCAAATTCAGTTTGTAATCAAGAAGCAGTTCTGTGTAAATATTTCCAGTGACTTGCCTAAAGAGATCTCAAAAAGGGAGGGGATCTAAAACACCATGGTTCTAGTAATTCACCTGAATTTTCACCTCCATACCTTCTTTTCTATTTATGATTTTATTTTATTTTCCTTAAAGTAGTCCTCCCAAATAACGTAGCTTTGACCACACAAAAAGCTGATTGGTGTTCACAGAGGGGAGGGAGGATAGAGAGTATTAGAAAACCACTGTGAATTCATTTGGGTGCAAATACTCACAACAATGACTGCCGTTTTCTCTTTATACCAATCTTAAAACTATAAATCTTACACTAATATATTCTTTTTTTTTTTTTTTTTTTTGTAGAGACAGAGTCTCACTTTATGGCCCTCGGTAGAGTGCCGTGGCCTCACACAGCTCACAGCAACCTCCAACTCCTGGGCTTAAGCGATTCTCTTGCCTCAGCCTCCCGAGTAGCTGGGACTACAGGCGCCCGCCACAACGCCCGGCTATTTTTATTTTTTGTTGCAGTTTGGCCGGGGCTGGGTTTGAACCCGCCACCCTCGGCATATGGGGCCGGCGCCCTACCGACTGAGCCACAGGCGCCGCCCACACTATATATTCTTAATATACATACACTGAGTTGTTCCAAAAAGGAAGTGAAGTGTCATTTGTACAAGAAGGACCAGGTAGAAGTATTTAACTGTGTGTGTTGGATGGGCTCTGGGGTCAAACTTCCTGGGTTCTGGAGTCAGACTTCTGCGTTTTGAATGCCAGCTCCTCCATTTTACAGGTTATGTGACCTTAAATAAGTCACTTAAACTTTCTTTACTTTAGTTTTTTCATCTGTAAAATAGGAATAACAATGCTTATCTCATAAGAGTTGTTGTGAAGATCAAATTATTTAATACACGTAAAGCATTTAGAATAGGGGGGAGCAAGATGGCAGCCAAGTAACAGCTTCTATGCAACCGGGTGTGGTGAGATTGGGGAGAGAAGACTCCAGGCATCTCTGACTTGTGGGCTCTGCCCAGAAATATCCCTTTGGGGACACAGGGAGACAGTGAGAGACTTCTGGACCTCAGGAGGAGGACAAAAGCAGTGGAGAAGCAACAAGTGGTTGTGTTTGTTGGGTCTGAGGCACAGCAGCAAGATTGCAAACACAGAAGGCCTTCCCTGTGGGCTGTTTTTTTTTTTTTGTTTGTTTTTTTAGATTCGGGCACTTGGTTGAACTCCCTTGGGAGAACTTAGGCAAGAGTGCAAATGACTTTAAGCTTTGTCTAGGGCCGCGGACTGAGCTGCTGAGCCAGAACAGAGCTAATATTGTTTGGCTGTGAGCCACGCAAGCAGCCATGTAGGAGAACTGCCCCTGGAGGCTCCACCCTCAGGGTCGCAAAGCAAGGCTGGGGCTGGGAGACCTTGGATGAGTGATCTAGTGACTAAGCAGCACCAAAGACTGGGACAGAGATGCTGGGAAGAGTGGAGATTTCAGTGTTTGGCAGTAACAGGGCTGCAGAGCAGCCTGGGCCCTCAGGGACATAGAAAGAGACTGATTTTGGCACACTGGATAAGCAGGCAGCCACTTCAGGAGAGATCCCAGCGACAAGTGCTTTCCTGGGAAAGCTTCTGCTTAGCCAAGGTTAATGGTTGAAAGTGGCTTTTAAGGAGGCTGAGGAGAGATTTAGGCTCTCAACACTGCAGGGTTTGAGAAATCAGCAGAGGCCTCCAATGTCCATATTACACAGCTGTATCAGCATTGTGATTAACATCTTATACCCCAGAAGATCACCTGTTGCCCAGACAATATACAGCAAAATATATATACTGCTTTGTCTTTGGTTTTGTTTTGTTTTTTAAATTTCAACATTTTCCCTCTAGATTTTTCTTTTTTTCTTTTCTTTCTTCATATTTCTACTTTAAATAAAAATTTCCATCGTTGCCATCTTTAATAAGAACTTCATATTTGCTAGTGTTTCTGCCCCTATTATTTTTTTTTCCCCAATTTTATCCTGTAAGGTTTTCTGTTTGCTTGTTTGCTTTTATTTATAGTATTTTTGTCTTTCCTCTCTATTTGGTGGAGGTGGGGTACTGTGTCAGAACAGGCTGGCAAAGAGCTGCTGACCTCAAGGGAACCACCCAGCCCAGCATCCCAGAGGTTGGGGGTTTTTAAGTTTGGGTCAAAGTACCCTACTGTAACACCTTTATAATTCCTGTCTCCCTCTTTCTGTACCTCTCTTCTTTTTGTCAATATTCTCTTTTACTCATCCCCTCTCCTTTCCCTTCTTTCTTTTTTTTAAATCTTTTTTCGCTTCTTGCTCTTTAATCTTCTCATCCTTTTGCTCCTGTACCAAAAGGACTCCTCAAAACCCTATGCTAGAGGCACGGTAACTTAAGGAGCAAGAGGAAGTGAAAGGAAAATTAGGGCAAGGAAACAGATAAAAGAAAACACTCATGAGGAAGAATCAGCAGGAAAATCCTGGCAACATGAAAAAACAGTCCATGTTAACCAGTGTGATGAAAATGTGTCAAACGGTCTATAAAACCAGTGTATGGTGCCCCATGATCACATTAATGTACACAGCTATGATTAAATAAAGAAAAGAAAAAACAGTCCAGAGAAACCCCCCCCCCAAGGGACCATGAGGTAGCTACTACAGAGGATTCCACCTATAAAGAAATGTTAGAAATGACGGGAATTTAAAATACAGATGATGAAAATAATGAAGGAAATTGCTGAGAAAGTGGGAAATAACCAAAAAACAATGAGGGAAATTGCTGAAAAAGGGAAAAATAGCCAAAAGGAAATCCAAAAACACAATCAAGTAAGAGATGGACAATATGAAGAATATAGAAAGGATATAGCAGAGCTGAAAGAACTGAAGCAGTCAATTAGGGAAATTAAGATGCAATAGAAAGTATCAACAACAGATTAGACCATGCAGAAGAAAGAATCTCAGAGGTAGAGGACAGAATTATGGGGCTTTATGAAGTATTCAAACATATGAGTTATAAGTATCCCAGAAGGGGAAGAAGAATGCCCCAGAAGAATGGAAGCCATACTAGAGAATATTATAAATGAAAATTTCCCAAATATCACCAAAGATTCTAACACACTCCTTTCAGAGGGATATTGGACTCCAGGTTGCCTAAACTCTAATAGAGCTTCTCCAAGACACATTGTGATGAACCTGTCCAAAGTCAAGACAAAAGAAAAGATTTTGCAAGATGCCAGGAGTAAGCACCAATTAACCTACAGGACAAATCCAGCAGGGTGACTGCAGACTTCTCTAATGAAACTTTTCAAGCCACGAGACAATGGTCATCCACCTTCAATATATTTGAATAGAGCAATTTCCAGCCCAGAATTCTATATCCTGCTAATCTAAGCTTTAAAATTGACAGAGCAATAAAATCTTTTATGATATGCAAACATTGAGGAAATTTGCCACAAGACCAGCTCTACAGGAAATACTTCAACCTGTTCTACACACGGACCATCACAATGCACTACCAGCAAAGTAAGCACTCAGAAATTACAGGACAAAGACTAACTTCCATAAAGATGCAAAAGATAAAACTAAGCAATGGACTTTCGCAAAATCAGATGAATAGAACGCTACCATATTTATCAATTATCTCAATAAATGTTCTGGCGGCTCGGCGCTTGTAGCTCAGCAGCTAGGGTGCCAGCCACATGCACTGGGGCTGGTGGGTTCGAACCCAGCCTGAACCTGCCAAACAACAATGACAACTACAACAAAAAATAGCCAGGTATTGTGGCAGGTGCCCATAGTCCCAGCTACTTGGAAGGCAGAGGCAAGAGGATCATTTAAGCCCAAGAGTTAGAGGTTGCTGTGAGCTGTGATGCCACCACACTCTACCCAGGGGGATACCTTGAGACTCGGTCTCAAAAAAATAAAAAGTAAATCTTAATGGCTTGGATTCCCCCACTGAAGAGGCATAGATTGGCTGACTGGATTAAAAAACACAAGCCATCCATTTGCTGTCTGCAGGAAACACACCTAGCCTCAAAAAAGTCATACAGCATGATCAAGTAGGTTTCATCCCAGGGATTCAAGGCTGGTTTAACATATGCAACTTCATAAACGTAATTCACTGTATTAATAGAAGCAAAAACAAAGACCTTATGATCCTCTCAATAGATGCAGAAAAAGCATTTGATAAAATCCAGCATCCTTTTCTAATTAGAACACTGAAGAGTAGGCCTAGGTGGTACATTTCTTAAACTGATAGAAGCTATCTATGACAAACCCACAGCTAATATTACTGAATGGAGTAAAACTGAAAGCTTTTCCTCTTAGAACTGGAACCAGACAAGGTTGTCCTCTGTCACCATTACTATTCAACATAGTACTGGAAGTTTTAGCCAATACAATTAGGCAAGAGAAGGAAATAAAGGGAATCCAAATGGCAGCAGAGGAGGTCAAACTCTCCCTCTTTGCTGATGATATGATCTTATGCTTAGAGAACCCCAAAGACTCAACCACAAGACTCCTAGAAGTCATCAAAAAATACAGTCATGTCTCAAGATATAAAATCAATGTCCACAAGTCAGTAGCCTTTGTGTACACTAATAACAGCCAAGATGAGAGGCTAATTAAAGACACAACTCCCTTCATCATAGCTTCAAAGAAAATGAAATACCTAGGAATATACGTAACAAAAGAGGTGAAGAACCTCTATAAAGAAAATTGTGAAACCCTAAGAA
Source organism: Nycticebus coucang (assembly GCF_027406575.1). NCBI lineage: Eukaryota > Metazoa > Chordata > Mammalia > Primates > Lorisidae > Nycticebus > Nycticebus coucang. Next base: position 20,343,774 of record NC_069804.1, read on the forward strand.
ATGAAATTAACAAATGGAAGAACATACTATGCTCATGGATGGGAAGAATCAACATTGTTAAAATGTCTATACTTCCCAAAGCAATCTACCTATTCAATGCCATTCCTATCAAAATATCAACATCGTACTTTCAAGATTTGGAAAAAATGATTCTGCGTTTTGTATGGAACCGGAAAAAAACCCGTATAGCTAAGGCAGTTCTTAATAATAAAAACAAAGGTAGGGGCATCAGCATACCAGATTTTAGGCTGTACTACAAGGCCATAGTAGTCAAGACAGCATGGTACTGGCACAAAAATAGAGACATAGACATTTGGAATCAAATAGAAAGCCAGGAAATGAAACTAACATCTTACAACCACTTAATCTTCCATAAACCAAACAAGAACATTTACTGGGAGAAAGACTCCTTATTCAATAAATGGTGCTGGGACAAGTGGATATCCACATGTAAAACACTGAAACTGGACCCACACCTTTCTCCACTCACAAAAATTGATTCAGGACTTAAATTTAAGGCATGAAACGATAAAAATCCTCAAGGAACGCATAGGAAAAACACTGGAAGATAAGGGCCTGGGAAAGACTTTATGAAGAAGACTTCCATGGCAATTGCAACAACAACAAAAATAAACAAATGGGACTTAATTAAACTGAAAAGCTTCTGTACAGCTAAGGAATCAACAACCAAATAGACAACCTACACAATGGGAAAGGATATTTGCATATTTTGAATCAGACAAAACCTTGATAACTAGGGTCTTTAGAGAACTCAATCCACATGAATAAAGGCCAGCAATCCCATATATCAATGGGCAAGAGAGATCAATAGAACCTTCTCTAAAGAAGACAGACAAATGGCTAGCAAACATATGAAAAAATGTTCATCATCCCTAATTATTAGAGAAATGCAAATCAAAACCACCCTGAGATATCATCTAACCCCAGTGAGAATGGCTCACATCACAAAATCTCAAAACTACAGATGCTGGCATGGATGTGGAGAGAAAGGAACACTTTTACACTGTTAGTGAGACTGCAAATTAATACAACCTTTTTGGGAGGAAGTATGGAGAACTCAAAGAACTCAAGCTAGACCTCCCATTTGATCCTGCAATCCCATTACTGGGCATCTACCCAGAAGAAAAAAAATCCTTTTACCATAAGGACACTTGCACTAGACTATTTATCGCACCTCAATTTATAATCACCAAAATGTGGAAAGAGCCTAAATGTCCACCAACCTAGAAATTTATTAACAAGCTGTGGTATATGTACACCATGGAATACTATTCAGCCATTAAAAAAATGGAGACTTTACAGCCTTTGTATTAACCTGGATGGAAGTGGAACACATTATTCTTAGTAAAGCATCACAAGAATGGAGAAGCATGAATCCTATGTACTCAATTTTGATATGAGGACAATTAATGACTTAGTACATGGTGGGGGCTAGGGGAAGGGGAGAGCAGAGAGAGAAAGAGGGAGTGATGGGGGAAAGGAAAAGCAGAGAAAGGGAAGGAAGTGGGTGGGAGAAGGGATGAACGGAGAGAGGGAAGGAGTGAGGGGTTAGGTCTTGGTGTGTGGCATGCCTTTTGGGGGCAAGACATAATTGTAAGAGGGACTTTACCTAACAAATGCAATCAGCTAACCTGATTTCTTGTACCCTCAATGAATTTCCAACAATTAAAAAAAAAGCATTTAGAATAGTAGCTGACATATAGTAAGTAAGCCCTCAGCAACCATTAGTTGTTATTACTCTTTTTTTTTTTTTAAAGCAAAAGCATACAATTTATTGACAGGGAGAAAGATTGATAAGCATGATAAGCAAAAGAGTGCAAACAAAAAAGGGGCAATAGAACTTCTGGCAGCAGAGGGGGGATCCAAGTGGGATGCCCCAACCCTAACAATTGTGAAAAATCCAAGAAGCCCCATACTCACAATCTTAACTTCTTTTGAAAGTGTACTAAAATGTTGTCTCTGTCTAAAATATTCCTTTTTTTTTTTTTCTGGTTTTGTTTTAGATGTAGTGAAAGACCTTGCAAGAAGCACCAAAGAACTTCTAAATAATTAAGAACTTTAAAAAGAGAGAAATTTGCTAGAAAGGAAACATCATGTTTTTGAATTTAATTCTATTCCGAACATTTCCTATATTTTTTCCTTTAAATAAGTCCTGAGTATTTTTATCAATATGTAAACTTCAGAGCAATTTATTTTACATCTTATTTTAGGCAATTGTATTTTGGGACTTTTCAAAAGCTGTTCCTAATAATCATAATTTTCCTTTTCTATTTATAGGTCACCATTTGCTGCTGTTACAGACTATTCAGTTACAAGGAATAATGTCATACAACTCTGCCTGGAATTAACAACAATCGTGCAACAGGTATTAGCTGACAAATATTCCTTCTGACAGTTTATTATCAATTTCATGTTCTAGTAATGAGAAATATTCCATTTACCAAGAGTTTGTAAAACACTTGTTTGGAAGTTTGTCATTCAAAGACAGATGGTTCTAAGTAAACCAAATATACAGTTATTTATTGGGAAATTATTCATCTAGCCCAATTAACTTGCCAGAAGATGTAAAAGGAACCTGAACCTCTAAATATCTTTATAATTTGATTGTAATGTCTGTTAGTCTTATGCTTTCAATGGAGATGGCTAAAGTAAAATTAGCTTTCACAAAATTAAATTACCCCACTTAGATAATAATCTCAGATTTTTGCTCTTAGGCACTATTAGTTTCACTTATGTATGTACACATACAAACAAATATGTGTGATAAGTTTAACAATAATTTAATTACCTGAACTGATTTTTCACTTTGAGTATTACCTAAATCAGGGATTCCAAAATCAGATAGATGCCTTCAGGGGTCCAGCCGGCAATATAAATGTTTGAATTGAGTCTAATATGAGACAAGGAGAAATGATAGAGACCAGGCTGAATTGACTAATACATATTCTGTACTAGTTTAAAATTTATTTAAACCTAATAATAAAACATACTTGAGAAATCTGAGGCTCCTACCCACTGTTCTGTGTAAACCTGATGTCAGCCTATTGGTGCTCTTGCTGCTTTCTCAAGGTGCCTTTTTTTACTGATAGAGAAAGTAGAGATTAATATATGATGATACAAAAGATTATGAGATAAATTAGAAAAAATTATTATTTAATTTGTCCTTGTACTCTGTGTTCTTATATTTCCTCGAATAAGAAATTTTATTAATATAGATTTAAATTATTCATCATATGTTTTGTTATACTGTATAGATTTTATTTGGATCCTATCTCTGAAACTGTGAGTTTTAAGATGTTTTTCATTATAGACCCTAGAATAATTCTGTGGCTTTCAATTGTAGAACACATTAGACATTATATCATGGCAGTGAAAAAGTCAGCAACTCATTGCTGTTAAAGAGATTCATAAAAATTATAGATAATTATGGGCTTTGAAGTACTTTAACAATCTTACTATATATCTTTATATTTAATATCAGTAACTTTAATTTCTGAATTTCAAAGATCTCCACTGAGTAGCATTTTGGGGAAAGAGTTAGCAAATGCTTTCTGTAAAAGGCCAGGTAGAAGGCTATACATTAGGCTTTGTAGGCTACACAGTATCTGTTACAACTGCTTAATTCTGCTGTTATAGCACAAAATCAACCATAGAGAAGATATAAATAAATGGTTGTGGCTGTGTTCCAGTAAAACTTGATTTATAAGAATAGATAGCAGGCCAAATTTGTCCCAGGAGCCATAATTTATGACTTGTGTTCTAGGTCAGTGCTAGTCCAATGTGATCTGCCTTATCGTCACATGAAACCTTGTTAGAAATTCAGATTCTTAAGACCCAGGTCAAATGTACTGTGAATAGGGCCCAAGAACCTGCATGTTTTTTAGTATTCCAGGTGGTTCTGTTTCTTGTAAATTGTTCTAGGGTACAGAGGTGAAAGAACAATAGTATAATTTATGGATAATGTGTCTTATAGTACTGAATTATAGCAGGATTTCTTCAAGAATCTATTTCCTAAAGCTTTATTTCTTCATAAGCATTAAATGTGTCAAGATTTGATATTTGGATAACAGATGATTAGTTTCCTCCCTTTTACTATGAGAAAAAGAAATTCTTTCTGATTTAAAGGGTACCTATTACACAGTATTTGTATAGTAATCATTCCTGACCTTTTAATATTGGGTATGTGCTCTGTAGCAACATATATACAGATATAATATTAATAATTATCACGCTTATTCTGCTACATAATAAAATATATTATTACCATATTACATGACTCTAAGTTTTTTCATTTATACATGAAACCCAACACAACTGAAATAGATTAAGTGGAAGCATTAAAAGTGTATTTTTCAACATTTTATGCATGGGAAACTTATTTCTGAGAGAGAGAAATCAATGTGATGTTAACTTCTAAAATAATTTCAAGTATAATTATGACAGAAAGGTTGTTTCATTTCTCATGTCTCTTTTAAACATCTGGAACTGGATGAACCATGTTTAGGTTTATGTTTAGGTTTACTTTGGAATAATTGGTCAACACTTTGTTGCCTTATAAACCAAGATTATAATTCTGACTAGCAATCAGAATTATAGTTTTCTTATAAATCTTGAAGGAGAGTATCAGGGGATTTGTTGTTACTTAATTTATACATACCTAATGTTTTCCTGTATCAAAAGTGGATAAACAAAGTATTCTTGGAAAAAACATCCCTTTTTTGTAACTTTTATATATACAATGAGGTAAAAACTGGAGTGTTTTCTTTTCATGTTTACAACTCACAGGCTCCAGAGCATAACTTTGTTACTCTAACCTTTAGCTGTTAACACTGAGAAAAATGGCTGAAATAATTTTCAGTGAATTAAGATCTTCTCTAGAGATACATGCAGTGGTGGAAGTACAGTCAGTGTCAGATATGACTATCCCATGCATACTGTGATTTTAAAAACTTACCATATGACTAATGAATGATTTAGTTTTTGTCTCCAATATATATGAACAACTGCTATTGATAACTACTTCATAAAAACCATATCCCATTCTGATATGCCTTCAGATGATTGTTTATGGTCTCAACAGTGCCTTTTAACAACTAACTGTACTGTTTGACTCAACATTCTCTTTAGGAATATTGTATTAAGACAGTAATGGATTTAAGTTTGCTATTTACAAGTCACAAAATATTAGGTAAAATAGAGATGCTTTCATAGGTTGAACTGTAAGTACATTCTGTTTTGACCAAACACAGAATTACTGAAATATTCCAAATACACTCAGGGCATAGAAGGACTTTCTGTGCTCTCTACCCACTGTACACTATACTCTGTTTTAAAGAGGATGCCATGCCCTTCATAGGACATTTTGCTCTTTTATTACCTATTTTTATTTTTTAAAGTTCAATATCTCATGACATTTGTCACAGTTACCTCTACCTTATTCTCATTTTCCCATCACTTGTCCTGTTTAGTGTCACCTTTAAGATGTTTTTGAACAAGGGGTATTCTTGGTTCTTATTTTGCCCACCCCATCCCAACTTGTATCTGCCTTGATATCTCAATTCTTACTTTAACTAGGTCTTTCTGTTGTACCTTAAAGGAAATACTAGCCTTTTCTTAGGAAAATGTGTCTTCATGACATCCTTATTTAATCTCCTTGTAAGTATAAACTCAGTCACTTGCAGACTTGTCATTCTAAATCTCAGCTGCAGTTTATTTTTTTAACTTTCAGCAATTGTCCACTATTTCCAAATTGATTAGAAACTCCTCTCTTTGGAATTCAAAAGGGCTCTACAAATGGCCCTAGCATAATTTCAGTCTGTCTTGCAGTGCTCCCATGTATCTTAATTGTAAGCTAATTCACATACATGACTTACTCCTAGTAAAATAGATCATGCAATTTCTCTTTTTATGTTGGGAGGCCTATCTTTCAAGGCCTTTATGGTATATCACCTTTTTCACGAAACTTTTCTTATTTCTCACAACTGTTTGTACCTTCTCCATACTTTTACCATTTATAGTTAATCTAATTATTGGTATGATTGGGGGCAAGTATGACATCTTGGTATTTGTCTTCTGTTTTTCTGGATGTTCCTTGTTCTCATTTCCTTTTTTTTTCTTTTTCTCTGAAAATTTTAGATTGTTTTTTATGATTCCATTATGTCCCTTTTGTTGACTTACTAGCTGTAATTCTTTGTTGCATGAGCAGAGGTAGAATCCCTTACGTTGACTTTGCATAGCACTTCACATCTCTTTTATGAAAGTTGTATTCTTCTGTGAATAATAATCATATGACTTGAATTAGATGATAAACTCCTTGAAGACATGAACGATGCCTTACTGATTTCATATATAGTAGGTGATATGTGCTCTAGCAGATGTTCATTAATATATTTGTTAAAATAAATTGACCTGAACCCAGTTATCCCCTTGGTTAGCATATGCTCATTTGCACTCACCTAAGAAAAATTTACGATTGTATGAATTGTGATTAATTTTTATTTCCTCTTTCATGTAAAAGCTTCAGTTATGTCTGTATTCTTCATATGAGATACCCATATAGATACCCTAGTTAAAGTAAGAGTATTGATGCTCATGACCATTTTCCAAGGCAAAATGGAAGTGAATAAAACTCTCTTAAACACTATGCAAATATACATGCAAATATATAATGCTAACAAAACATACCTTTGAGAGGAAATTTAGTTATAGGTGTGACATATGTATATTAGTACTTATAAATCATCTACTAAATAAATATTTTTTCTTGTTTGTTTGTTTGAGAGAGAGTCTCACTCTGTTGTCCTGGGTAGAGTTCCCTGGTGCCATCATAGGTCACAGCAACCTCAAACTCCTGCAAGCGATCTTCTTGCCTCAGCCTCCCAAGTAGCTGGGACTACAGGTGCTTGTCACAATATCGAGCTAGTTTTTCTGTTTTTAGTAGAGACAGGGTCTCACTCTTGCTCAGGCTGGTCTTGAACTCTTGAGCTCAGGCAAACCACTTGTCTCAGCCTCCCAGAGTACTGGGTTATAGGCCTGAGCCATGGCGCCTGGCTACTTTTTCTTACTCTTATGTAATGTCTCTTTTCAGTACCAAGTTTTTCTTGGGTCTGTGGTCTGTTACTACCTGTAGTATTAGTAGGAATAAAGATTGATAAATAAAATAACTCTTTGTTTCCTTATAGTCAAACTATGAGTGATTTTATTTAGATTCTACTTTTCTATATTTTCCAAATGGAAATTCTATATTTTCCAGATAAAAATTCTAAATGAATTTGAGTCATCAGAAAAATGAAAAAAAAAAAATGCTATGTCCATTGCAGAAATGCTGCTTTAAGTTTAATAAAAGAACACAGCATAGACCAATAGTAGAATTATATTTTTATTTATTTATTTTAAAGGCAGAGTCTTACTCTATTGCCCAGACTACAGTGCAGTGGCATGGTCATAGCTCACTATAGCTTCAAAGTCTTCAACTCAGGAACTCTGCCTGCCTCAGCCTCTCAAGTAGCTGGGATTATAGGCATGAACCACCACACCTGGCCCTGAATTATATTTTAAAATGTACTGTTTAGCCTAAAAACAGTTACTGTCTATTTAATCATTCATTTAGCCATTATATACGTATTATGTGGAATTTTTTGGAATGAAGTATCTGAAGATAGGAACAAAACTTAAGCTGCCAGTAAAAGAGGCCAATTGAAATAAGCAAGGTGTAGACTTTTTTAAAAAGTATCTAGGGCATGCATTTATTACTAGGCTTTCAAGAAATCTCATCTGAACAGTTATGACGACAGCTATGCTTTGAAATATGCTGTGCTTCAAATTATTTTTCACTCAACTTTAATTATTTTTATTCCCTTTGCAGCAAGATGGGATGATCAATATCTAAAAATAAGCTGTCACAAATGGCTTTTCCCCCTTCTTAATGCAAAGGAAGTAAATGGAAAATGCTTCTTGATGTTGGCCACTTATATTTAAAATAATGGATTTAAATTAGAGGAGAGAAATGTCAGTTTCTTTTTTAAAAACCCCAATTTGGAGGAATTTATTTAATCTGATGTATTTATTTTACTTATTCCCGGGTGCGATGAATTTGGATCATTGTATATGAAGTCTTTTAAAGAAAAATTTTCCCTAACACTTTCTTCCCCACATAAGGTCGATTATAATAACACTTTTAAGAAAAAGGGAAACTTTTTAAAATCTTAAATGGAAATAATTCTCACAAAGAACTGAAGCTTCATTTAGAGCACTGTCATCAACTGAATCAGAAAAATGAGACAGGTACCCACGCATTACTTGTCAGTGTTGAAATAATTGCCATGATGCCTGCCTTAATGGATATCAGCTTAAACTAAAATTATTCTACTGTACCATTTTTATATTTTCCACTTCAAACACACAAATGATGAATTAGATTGTCACTAGTTGAGAGATGAGCACAAAAGCTTTAGTTTGCAAGGGAAAACTTTGGTGAAGCTTAGAATACTTGGGGCAAAGGACAGGAGTTGGGACAGTGAGTCTTGGGAGACTAGAGACTCAGCCCTTTTGCCTCAAAATCATTTCATATTGGACAAACCACTGCCATTGCTTAACAGAAATAATTACATCTACCTCAAAGTTATTGTGAGAATCAAAAAAGTGTATTTTAAAATGGTTCATGAACATAAAGTGAAAAATAAGAAGGAAAGTAATATTGTTTAAAAGAGAAATATACAGAGATATTTTTCTCCATTTGGTGTTTGTTAGTTTTCTTAAGCTTCGTTTGTAGTGATGTCTGAATTACATGCTGAAGGAAAAATTTCAGCATGTTGTAGAACATTTTAAATCATATTTTTAAATGTTAAATACACACTGAAAACTTTCCTTTAAAATTCAAGTTTAAACAATATTATTTGACCTAAACTGGTCCCCTCTAATCTGTATTTATTAAAATCTCTTTCTGCTTTTGTAAGGGCTTGTTCATTTTTCAGCTTTTTACAAATTCCCTTTCCATATCCTTGGGTGTCACTGCTTGTCTGAATAGTATAGGAAACATTTCATGGAAAACATTATAAAGAAGAACAGTAATAATCATCCCAACCTAATTACACAGAAATAACCCTGATGTTGCTTTGGTCTTTCCTGTAATAAATATCTTTACTTAAGTTGTTATTCTGATTTTCTGACAGTTCATTTGTTTTACTTTGTTCCATATTTATTTTTTATTAAGTCATAAATACGTAAATCATGTATACATTAATGCATTTATGGGGTACAATGTGCGGATTTTATATACAATTTGGAATGCTTACATCAAACTGGTTAACATAGCCTTCACTTCACTTTCTTAACTATTGTGTTAAGACATTTATGCTGTACACTTAATAGATTTGACATGTACCCTTGCAAAATGCACCATAGGTGTGATCTCACCAATTACCTTCCCTCCATCCACCCTCCCACTCTTCTCCCCTCCCCTCACCTTTCCTCCCCCTCCTCTCCTCCTCCTTTCCCCCCTTTTGCTTTCCCCCTCCATCCTGGGCTACAGTTGTGTTTTATCTTTCACATGGAAGTATCGGTGATAATATATTGGTTTTGTAACAGTAGTGAGTATATTGAATACTTTTTCTTCCATTCTTGAGATACTTTGCTAAGAAAAATGTGTTCCAATTACGTTCATGTAAACATAAAAGAGGTAAAGTCTCCATCTTTTTTAAGGGTGCATAATATTCCATGGTGTACATATACCACAAATTATTAATCCATTCATGGGTCAACAGGCACTTGGGCTTCTTCCATGATTTGGCAATTATGAATTGGGCTACAATAAACATTCAGGTGCAAATATCTTTGTTATAAAGTGATTTTTGGTCTTCTGGATATATACCTAGTAGAGGAATTGCAGGATCGAACTTTTAGTTCCCTATGTGTTCTCCAAACTTCTTTCCGAAAGGATTGTATTAGCTTGCATTCCCACCAGCAGTGCAGAAGTGTTCCCCTTTTCTCACATCAATGCCAATAGCTGCAGTTTTGGGATTTTGTTATGTGGGCTATTCTTACTGGAGTTAGATGATACCTCAAAGTGGTTTTGATTTGCATTTCTCTGATGATTAAAGATGATGAACATTTTTTCATGGGTCTGCAGGCCATGCGCCTGTCTTCTTCATAGAAGCTTCTGTTCAAATCTCTTGCCCACAATGAGATGGGATCACTTGTTCTTTTCTTGTTACTAAGTTTGAATTCTCTGTGGATTCTGGTTATCAAACCTTTGTCAGAAACATAACCTGCAACTTTGTTCCATATTTACCTGTCAGATATATTTTGTTTCATTCTTATTCTTTATTTAAGAAAATAGGCTTGGTGCCTGTAGCTCAGCAGCTAAGGCGCCAGACACATACACCAGAGCTGATGGGTTCGAATCCAGCCTGGCCAACTACAACCAAAAAATAGCCGGGCGTTGTGCCAGGTGCCTATACTCCCAGCTACTTGGGAGGTTGAGGCAAGAGAATTTGAGGTTGCTGTGTTTGAGAGTTGAGTTTGAGGTTGCTGTGACTTCACAGCCTCTACCAAGGGCAACATAGTGAGATTCTGTCTCAAAAAAAAAAGAAAAGTAAAGAAAAATAATTCTTCAAAGATCATTACTGAAAATGTTTACTTCTGACAAGCAACCTTCTCTAAATTATGTTGTGTAGTTTCTAATCACTTTAACCAAAATTATTTGTAATATTATGATTTTAAATACTAAAAGTACAAATCAGTTTATCAACTATTCTCTAAATCTTCATTGTAAAGTAAAAATGTAGATGAACATATTAAGTATATAACCCTTTGTAAACGTATTCCTGCTAAAATTTCATTTAACTATTTCATCTGTTTTATCTTAAATCAGGTTGTTATTATCTCAAGGTAAGGAGCTGAAAGAAAATAAGAGCTTTTATAGGATTTATGGAATTGGAACTCATAGTTTAAATTCTTGGAGTGTGTACTTCTAAATACCTTTTAAAAAATTATAGAATTTTGTTAAAATTATAGAAGGAATTTTAAAAGTTTAATTAATTATTTATATGGACTGAATTTTTTTTTGGCTAAAGCTATCACATTTAATTACATTCATTCTATATGAATAGTACCTCCTTTACCATTTTGGTTGATGTTTTATGTCATTTATTCTTACATTGTATGACAAAAGAGTACCGTGGGCTTTGACATGAAGTAGATATGAGTTTATCATCCTGGCTTTGCTTTTCACTAACCAGTATAAACTTGGACAAATTACTTGCTATCTCAGATGCTCTTTGTCTTTATCTATAAAAGTGGATTCCTACCATTAGATTATTGTAGGGTTGTTGTAAAGATTAGAAACTAATTTAGCCCACGATTTGGCATTTAGTGGGAGCTTAATAAATAGCCATTAGAGTTATCTTATGTAGCAAAAGAGCCTTTGGAAATGCTAAACTCAACTAGTTTCTTGCTCCACAAATATTTCAAGGATTTACGCTTTGCTTGCTTTTGGTGTTGAGTGGCAATGAAGAAAGACTTATTTCTGAAATGAGTGATTTTTTGAAAAAAGAATTTTGATTTAATTTATGCTTAGGATATTCTTTAGATTTTATGCACATTGATTACTTTGCTTCATATTCTGGAAGATATTTTGAAGCATTGGTGTTTAAATATAGTGCAGAAATTAATTTTGATTACCTAGAATTTTACCAGTCCTACCCACATATTCAAATAATGTAAAGTTAAAAGTAGAAAACATGTATAGGTGAAAGGCCAGTGTATAATAATCATACAGAATGTGTGTTTTAAAGGACATATTAAGATTCAAGTAGGAGCTAAATACATGTAAAAATATAAAGTAGGGACATAAATGATGCAGAAGTAGGCAAAGTATTTATTCTGTGGTTCATGTAGTAAGTGTTAAAACATTTAAAGCCAGCCAGAATAGTCTCACAGTCATTTTAAACCCAAATTTAAATGCTATTTCTACTGTATACTCAGGGTTAGTGTTTAAGCCTTCCTGAATCAGACATTCTAGGTGACCTGAAAATTGGATTTGGGCTCTTGGGATTGAAACTAGGACATTTCAGACCAAAAACCAGGACAAGCTTTATATTTAATTTTTAAACACTATGAATTATATTACTTAGCACACTCACTGAAGACAATGTAAAAGGTGATTCTGTTTTTTCACTTTCTTTTTTCGCCTTTATTTTTAGTTGACACATAATAATTGTAGATGTTTAAGGGACACAAAGTGATAATTCAATACATGGGGGACATGCAGTGTGCAATGGTCAAATCAGGTTAATCAGCAGATCTATCACCTCAAACATTTATCAGTTATCTTTTAGGGTGGCGTCTGTGGCTCAGTGAGTAGGGCGCCAGCCCCATATGCCGAGGGTGGCAGGTTCAAACCCAGCCCCGGCCAAACTGCAACAAAAAGAAAAAATAGCCAGGCGTTGTGGCGGGCGCCTGTAGTCTCAGCTGCTTGGGAGGCTGAGGCAAGAGAATTGCGTAAGCTCAAGAGTTAGAGGTTGCTGTGAGCCGTGTGATGCCACGGCACTCTACCCGAGGGCGGTACAGTGAGACTCTGTCTCTACAAAAAAAAAAAAAAGAAAAAATTTTAAATCTTCTCTTCTAGCTATTTGAAAATATACAATGAATGATTGTTAACTGCAGTCACCCTATAGTACTATAGAATGCTAAACTTACTTCTCCTGTCTAACTATAATTTCATATCTATTAACTAACTTCTCCCTGTCTTCCCCTTCCACTTACCCATTCTATCCTCTAATAACCACAATTCTACTCACTACTATGAGCTCAACTTTTTTTAGCTCTCACATATGAGTGGAATGTGCAATGTTTATCTTTCTATGCCTGACTTATTTTGCTTAACAGAATGTCCTCCAGGCTTGTCCATGTTGCCTTGAATGGAAGAATTTTATTCTTTTTTTTTTTTTTACTTTTAGCAGTTTTTGTCCAGGGCTGGGTTTGAACCCACCACCTCCGGCATATGGAGCTGGTGCCCTACTCCTCTGAGCCACAGGCACCACCCAATTTTATTCTTTTTATATGGGTGAATAGTGTTTCATTTTGTCTTTATCCATTCATTTGTTAATAGACATTTAGGTTGATCTCATATTTTGGCCACTGTAAATAATGCTGCAAAAACCAGCATTATTTACAAAATAGGGGTGCAACTATTTCTTTGATAAGCTGATTTCCTTTTTTTTAGATAAATGCCCAGTAGTGGCATTTGTTGATCATATAGTACTTCTATTTGTAACTTCTTGAGAAACCCCCATAACATTTTCCATAATGGCTATACTAATTTACATAGCCACCAACAGTATTTTTCATTTTCTGTTTAAACAAATAATACGTTTAGTCCAGTGCAATTATACTTTATCCTTTAAGTTGTCTTCAGCTGTTTTAATTAATCATGAAGAAGCAATGCAAATATTTTTAAATTTTCTTCTGTGTAATTATAATATAGTAGATCAGAATTTAGATATGGAACTATTAGATTAATACCCCCATAACTTGAAGCCCTTTTTTTCTGGTTACGCTGTTTGCATTTATTAGGTGAAGTCCAAATTGTAGTTGAGTCTTTCATCTAGAAGGTGTACTAATTTTTGACTACTGTTTTTAAAGAATTAAGCCATTGTCAGATTCATAACATACAAATAACTTTTCCCATTATGACAATTGTCTGTTTGCTTTAATTGTTGTATCCTTGGCAGTGCAGTTTAATTAAGTCCCATTTGTTTATTTTTATTGTTGCAATTGCCACGAAGTTTTCTTCATATAAAATCTTTACCCAGTTCAACATTATTAAGAGTTTTTCCCACACTTTCTGGTAGGTTTTTTATTGTTTCATGTGTTAGATTTAAACGTTTATCCATTTTGAGTCAATTTTTGTAAGGGGTGAAAGGTGCAGGTCTGGTTTCATTCTTTTACATGTGGTTATCCAGTTCTCCCAGCACCATTTATTGAATAGGGATTCTTTTCCCCAGGGTATGCTTTCACTTGGTTTATCAAAGATCAGATGACAATAAGAGAATGGTTGTTGGTACCCTCACATTAACCTGAAATAAAAGAATAAAGAAGCCAAAAGTAATACCAATTTATTTAAGAAAAGATTTTCTGTGGCAGACTTACTAAAAGCAGGAGTAAGCCTCGTGCACCTCTGAGTCTCCAGGGCCTGACAAATAAGTGTTTGTCAAACAAATGAAATAATTCATTTTTTCCTTTAAAAGTTCATCAAAAAGGTTACAGAAGTATAAATTTTGCTCATATAACTCATTGTGATGCTGATAAAGACCTAAAAGAGAACTAAGCAGAAAAAAGATTTTTCAAAATTGGTGAGATCCACAAGTAACATGATTATTAAAAATACAATAATAGTTCTAAAAGCTTCAAAGTCACTTCTTCCCATTGCTACTCCTATTTGTCCTGTACCTCCAGGGAAATGGGTTGGGAAAAAACCGTGATGACACCAGTCTCCTCCATAGTGAATTGGGGATGAGAGGGGACAGGAATTAACTGTGGAGAGGAACAGAGAGAGATTCAGAGGGAAGGGTTGATTTTAAAACTAGAAAAGCTCCTTATTACTGTCTAGTCTACTTACAGGTCAATCCATGTATGGATGTCTGAGTATCATTTAGAATGCTTTGGTAGCTTAAAACTTCCAATTTTGATCTCACATCAAATTTGGAAATCTAAGCCATAAAGAAATGTAACATATAATTATTGGACAATGAAATGCCAGTTAGAGTGGGAGTTATAGAAGAACCTTGTGTTGGGGAGTCAAAAAGTTCAGTGAGGTGTCCTTCTTCATTCTGGTTCTGTAAATATTTTTTTCTTGTATATCTTGCTCCTATTTAAGTGCCATACAGAGTTTTTAAATGCCTCTGAAATATCTACACTTGTGCTTTTAGCCAGTTGTTGATACCATAACTATTAAATTATTTTAATGTCTGAGTGTTTTCTACCCCCGCCCTTACCCCTCTAAATATCTCCCTAGGCTTCTTGTTTTCTTCCCATATAAACTGTCTATGCTAATGTTCTCCTGCCCTGTCTCCCCACAGGAGTTCTGAACTGCCTTTTAGAATTGAAACATTTGTGCCCTGAGCTCTTCTACTAAGCTTTTCAAACTCTGTCTCAAACCATAGCATCTGGATAAATCCTATTTCTCATACATTTTAAAATCATTAGCAAGAAAAAAGGACCATGATATCAGTATAATTTTGAGGTCGGCAAAGTACTCTTACATTATTATCATATTTGTTCTTCACAGTAATCAAGTGAAGTGTGTAGACCAAGTATCATTTTCTCAATCTTATAAGTGAGTAAACAGAAGTTCAGAGAAGAAAAGTGACACAATCGATAAGTGACATGACCAGGCTTAAGAGCCAGGTGTTCTACCATGGTCTGCAATACTTTCTGCTCATTGATCCTCAAGTTTAGCTTCATTTTAGAATTAAGTAAAGAGCATTTTAAAAACACCAATGTCTGGGTCCCATCCAAAACCTATTAAGTTAGACTCTCTATACTGGGACTTGACATCAGAATTTTTTAAAATGATGCCTCAAGTGATTCTAGTATGGAGCCAATGTTGGTAACTACTGTGTTATACTTGTATTCATTCTTTTGTAGGAGGTGAGTATGAGGTAGCAAGAAAATGCATGTGATTAAGAATACTGTTTCCCAAAGGCTGATCCATGGAACATGATTCACCTGGGGAAGTGTATTAAAAATGCACATTCTCCAGACTTTACCACAGGCCCAGTGATTGAGAAATGTGAATCAGGAAGTTCAACTATTTATAGACGATAATAGCCCAGAGCCTATGTGTTTATAAAGGAGTCTTGTTAAAGCTTTGAATTTATAACTGTGCAGTAAATATATATCCAAAAGTATTAGACTTGTTCTTCAAATCATCAGATATAAGTTATTTATTAGAATGGTTAGTGGAGAGTTCACATGTAATAGGAAACGGGGAAAGCAGTGATAGAAACTAGTGTTGTGTCAACAGGAGCAGGCGCTAGAGTTAGTAAAATAGGAAGCAATAATAACTAACAGCATTTTAAGCATTTATTATGAATCATATTATGCCTTATCATGGATTTTTATATCTACATAAGATGAAAGCAGCAAATCATTGAAAATATAGTTACTTACTTGTAGACACTGATTTTCTCAGGCATTTTTGACTCTGCTGAAGAAGTAGTTTTTAATAGCCATGTCCACTTAGGTTGGGTCAGGATGACCACCAACATCAAATAGGTAATTCAGATGAAATTACACCCTAACTTAAGTAAAATAATGGATTGAAATTGTAAGTAACAGAGGCAGGTTGAAGAACTGGTCAGAATTAGGTAATTAGGACAATCAAGCATAAATCAAACTTAAAAGTGAGACAAAAATATCTATAAATACAAGATGAGAAAAGGCTAGATTTGATGATGGTATAGAATGTAATCTGAGATTGATTTTGAGTTATAATGTGTGAGGAGTGACATAGCACCTCAGAAAAATAGCATTCATTTCCTTAAATGAAAAGATAAAGTCGGGGGCCGAGTAACAGCTTCCTTGCATCTGGGCACCGTGAGTCTGGGGAGATAGAACTCCAGGCATCTCTGGCTGGTGAGATCTGCCTATCATCACCCCTGTGAGGATACAGGGAGTCAGCAAGAGACTTCTGGACCCCAAGAGGAGGACTAAAACAGTGGAAAAATGGCAAGTGGTCGCATGTGTTCAATCCTTCTAAACCCGCCCGCAACTGTAAGTTCAGTAGCAGCGAGACTGCAAACCAGAAAGGCCTTACCTGTGAACTATTTTGGTGTCTTTGGACTTGGCACTCAGTTACTGCCTTGGGGAGAGCCTGAGCGGGAGTGCGGAGAACTTTGGCTGTTGTCTAGGGCCCCAGTCTGAGCCGCTGAGCCAGACGGAGCTAATAGTGTTTGGCTGCGGGTCACAGGGAGCCGTTGTGAGCAATCTGCCCTGGCAAGCTCCGCCCTCAGGGTCACAGAGCTAGAATCTGGTGGGAGCTGGTAACCCAGCGACCAAGTAGCCTAAGGGTGGGGTATGAGCCGCCTTGTAGCCCTAACCCTCAGGGGCAGAGTGAGACCGGTTTTGGCACACTGGGTAAGTGGATAGCCACTTCAGCAGTGATTCCAGCGACAAGCACTTTCCTGGGAAAGCTTCTGCTCAGCAAGTTTACAAGTTCAAAGTGCCTTTGAAGTGGGCTAAAGAGAGATTTAGGGTGTCTACCTGCTGGGGTTTGAGAAATCAGCAGCAATAAACATTCTGGTACAAATATCTTTGTTATGTTGTGATTTTTGGTCTTCACACACATAACAAAGATATTTGTACCAGAATGTTTATTGCAGCCCAATTCATAATAGCTAAGTCATGGAAAAAGCCCAAGTGCCCATCGATCCACGAATGGATTAATAAATTGTGGTATATGTATACCATGGAATACTATGCAGCCTTAAAGAAAGATGGAGACTTTACCTCTTTCATGTTTACATGGATGGAGCTGGAACATATTCTTCTTAGTAAAGTATCCCAAGAATGGAAAAAAAAGTACCCAATGTACACAGCCCTACTATGAAACTAATTTGGGACTCTCACATGAAAGCTATAACGCAGCTACAACTTAACAATAGGGGGAAGTGGGAAAGGGAGGAATGGGTAGAGGGAGGGGGATCGGTGGGATCACACCTGTGGTGCATCTTACAGGGGTATTTGCGAAACTTGGTAAATGTAGAATGTAAATGTTTTGGCACAGTAACTGAGATAACGCCAGAAAGGCTATGTTAACCACTGTGATAAAAATGTGTCAAATGGTTTATGAAGCGAGTGTGTGATGCCCCATGATCATATCAATGTATACAGTTATGATTTAATAAAAATAAATAAAATAAAAAAGGAAAAAAAAAAAGAAATCAGCAGCCTCCAGTTGTATCAGAACTGTGATTAACATCTCATACCCCAGAAGACCACGTGTTGCCCAGACAATATTCAATAACATATACATACCACTTTGTTTTTGGTTGTTTTTTTTTTGTTTTTCTTTGTTTTTTTTTTTTTTTTTTTTTTTTGGTTTGCTTGTTTTTTTTGTTTATTTTGATGTTGTTGATGTTGTTTTGTTTTTTAATTTCAACCTTTTCCATACAGATCCTTTTTCTTTCTCAATTTTTCTAGTTTAATTATAATTTCCCATAGCTGCCTTTTTCAATAAGTAGAACTTCATTTTTGCTAGTGTTTCTACCGCTATTATTTGGTTTTTCACCCAATTTTATCCCGCAAAGTTTTCTGTTTGCTTGTTTTGGTTTGATTTATAGCATTTTTGTCTTTCCTCTCTACTTGGTGGAGGTGGGGTACTGTGTCTAATCAGGTTAGCAAAGAGCTGCTGACCTCAAGGAAACCACCCAACTGGGCACCCCCAGAAGGTGGGGTATTTTTAAGGTTGTGTCAAAGTACCCTACTGTACACCTATAATGCTCTGTCTCCCTCTTTCTGTGCCTCTCTTCTTTTTGTCAATATTCCTTTTACCCACCCCCTCTCCTTTCTCTATTTTTCTTTTTTTTTTTTCTTATCACTCGGTCCTCCTTTCTTTCATCCCTTTTTTGCTCTTCATCCTTCTCACCCTTCTGGTAATGTAACCCTTAGTCCACAGGCACGAGAACTTAAAGAGCAAGAGGAAGTGAAAGGAAAATTAGGGCAAGGAAACAGATAAAAGAAATCACTCATGAGGAAGAATCAGCAGAAAACTCCAGGCAACATGAAGAACCAGTCCAGAACAACCACACCAAGGGAACATTAGGTAGCTACTGGAGATGACTCCACCTATAAAGAAATGTTAGGAATGACAGAAAGGGAATTTAGAATACACATGTTTAAAACAATGAAAGAAATGATGGAAACAATGAAGGAAACTGCTAATAAAGTGGAAAATAACCAAAAGGAAATCCAAAAACAGAATCAAATAACAGATGAACGATATGAAGAATATAAAAAGGATATAGCAGAGCTGAAGGAACTGAAACAGTCAATTAGGGAACGTAAAGATGCAATGGAAAGTATCAGCAACAGGTTAGACCATGCAGAAGAAAGAATTTCAGAGGTAGAAGACAAAGTTCTTGAGATAACTCAGATAGTAAAAGAGGCAGAAAAAGAAGAGAGAGAAAGCAGAACGTTCACTGTCAGAATTATGGGACTTTATGAAGCATTCCAACATACGAGTTATAGGAATTCCAGAAGAGGAAGAAGAATGCGCCAGAGGAATGGAAGCCATACTAGAGAATATTATAAAAGAATATTTCCCAAATATCACCAAAGATTCTGACACACTGCTTTCAGAGGGCTATCGGACCCCAGGTCGCCTCAACTCTAACCGAGCTTCTCCAAGACACATTGTGATGAACCTGTCCAAAGTCAAGACAAAAGAAAAGATTCTGCAAGCTGCCAGCAGTAAGCGCCAGTTGACCTACAGGGGCAAATCCATCAGAGTGACCGCAGACTTCTCTAATGAAACTTTCCAAGCAAGAAGACAATGGTCATCTACCTTTAATCTACTTAAACAGAACAATTTCCAGCCCAGAATTCTGTACCCTGCTAAGCTAAGCTTCAAAATTGATGGAGAAATCAAATCATTTACGGATACACAAACATTGAAGAAATTCGCCACAACAAGACCAGCTCTACAGGACATACTTCAACCTGATCTGCATACTGACTACCACAATGGATCAGCAGCAAAGTAAGAACTCAGAAATTAAAGGACAGAACCTAATCTCCACACTGATGCAAAAGATAAAACTAAGCAATAGACTCTCACCAAAGAAGACGAATAGAATACTACCACACTTATCAATTATCTCAATAAATGTTAATGGCTTGAATTCCCCACTGAAGAGACATAGATTGGTTGACTGGATTAAAAAACACAAGCCATCCATTTGCTGTCTGCAAGAAACACACCTGGCTTCAAAAGACAAATTAAAGCTCCGAGTCAAGGGTTGGAAGACAATTTTTCAGGCAAATGGCATTCAGAAGAAAAGAGAAGTTTCAATCTTATTTTCAGATACATGTGGATTTAAAGCAACTAAAGTCAAAAAAGGCAAAGATGGTCACTTTATATTGGTCAAGGGAAAAATACAACAAGAAGATGTTTCAATTCTAAATATTTATGCACCCAATTTTAATGGTCCCAGATTCTTGAAACAGACCTTACTCAGTCTGAGCAATATGATATCTGATAATACCAACATAACAGGGGACTTTAACACTCCTCTTACAGAGCTGGACAGATCCTCTAAACAGAAATTAAACAAAGATATGAGAGATTTAAATGAGACCGTAAAACAACTGTGCTTCATAGAAGCATATAGAACACTCCACCCCAAAGATAAAGAATATACATTCTTCTCATCACCCCATGGAACATTCTCCGAAATTGATCATATCCTGGGACACAAGACAAATATCAACAGAATCAAGAGAATTGAAATTTTACCTTGTATCTTCTCAGACCATAAGACACTAAAGGTGGAACTCAACTCTAACAAAAATGCTCGACCCCACACAAAGTTATGGAAATTAAACAATCTTCTGTTGAATAACAGATGAGTGCAGGAAGAAATAAAACAGGAAATCATTAACTTCCTTGAGCATAACAACAATGAAGACACAACCTACTAAAACCTGTGGAATACTGCAAAAGCAGTTTTGAGAGGAAAATTCATTGCTTTAGATGCCTGGATTCAAAAAACAGAAAGAGAGCACATCAACAATCTTACAAGAGATCTTATGGAATTGGAAAAAGAAGAACAATCTAAGCCTAAACTCAGTAGAAGAAAAGAAATATCCAAAATCAAATCAGAGATCAATGAAATTGAAAACAAAAGAATCATTCAGAAAAATTAATGAAACAAGGAGTTGGTTTTTTGAAAAAATAAATAAAATAGATAAACCATTGGCCAGACTAATGAGGAATAGAAAAGTAAAATCTCTAGTAACCTCAATCAGAAATGATAAAGGGGAAATAACAACTGATCCCACAGAGATATAAGAGATCATCTCTGAATACTACCAGAAACTCTATGCCCAGAAATTTGACAATGTGAAGGAAATGGATCAATATTTGGAATCACACCCTCTCCCTAGACTCAGCCAGGAAGAAATAGAGCTCCTGAACAGACCAATTTCAAGTACTGAGATCAAAGAAACAATACAAAATCTTCCAACCAAAAAATGCCCTGGTCCAGATGGCTTCACTCCAGAATTCTATCAAACCTTCAAGGAAGAGCTTATTCCTGTACTGCAGAAATTATTCCAAAAAATTGAGGAAGAAGGAATCTTCCCCAACACATTCTATGAAGCAAACATCACCCTGATACCAAAACCAGGAAAAGACCCAAACAAAAAGGAGAATTTCAGACCAATCTCACTCATGAATATAGACGCAAAAATTCTCAACAAAATCCTAGCCAATAGATTACAGCTTATCATCAAAAAAGTCATTCATCATGATCAAGTAGGGTTCATCCCAGGGATGCAAGGCTGGTTTAACATACGCTAGTCTATAAACGTTATCCACCATATTAACAGAGGCAAAAATAAAGATCACATGATCCTCTCAATAGATGCAGAAAAAGCATTTGATAAAATCCAGCATCCTTTTCTAATTAGAACACTGAAGAGTATAGGCATAGGTGGCACATTTCTAAAACTGATTGAAGCTATCTATGACAAACCCACAGCCAATAGTTTACTGAATGGAGTAAAACTGAAAGCTTTTCCTCTTAGAACTGGAACCAGACAAGGTTGTCCTCTGTCACCTTTACTATTCAACGTAGTGCTGGAAATTCTAGCCAATACAATTAGGCAAGACAAGGAAATAAAGGGAATCCAAGTGGGAGCAGAGGAGGTCAAACTCTCCCTCTTTGCTGACGACATGATCTTATACTTAAAGAACCCCAAAGACTCAACCACAAGACTCCTAGAAGTCATCAAAAAATACAGTAATGTTTCAGGGTATAAAATCAATGTCCACAAGTCAGTAGCCTTTGTGTACACCAATAACAGTCAAGGTGAGAAGCTAATTAAGGACACAACTCCGTTCACCATAGTTTCAAAGAAAATGAAATACCTAGGAGTATACCTAACAAAGGAGGTGAAGGACCTCTATAAAGAAAACTATGAAATCCTCAGAAAGGAAATAGCAGAGGATATTAACAAATGGAAGAACATACCATGCTCATGGATGGGAAGAATCAACATTGTTAAAATGTCTATACTTCCCAAAGCAATCTACCTATTCAATACCATTCCTATCAAAATACCAACATCGTACTTTCAAGATTTGGAAAAAATGATTCTGCATTTTGTATGGAACCGGAAAAAACCCCGTATAGCTAAGGCAGTTCTCTGTAACAAAAATAAAGCTGGGGGCATCAGCATACCAGATTTTAGTCTGTACTACAAAGCCATAGTGGTCAAGACAGCATGGTACTGGCACAAAAACAGAGACATAGACACTTGGAATCGAATTGAAAACCAAGAAATGAAACTAACATCTTACAACCACCTAATCTTTGATAAACCAAACAAGAACATACCTTGGGGGAAAGACTCCCTATTCAATAAATGGTGTTGGGAGAACTGGATGTCTACATGTAAAAGACTGAAACTGGACCCACACCTTTCCCCACTCACAAAAATTGATTCAAGATGGATAAAGGACTTAAATTTAAGGCATGAAACAATAAAAATCCTCAAAGAAAGCATAGGAAAAACACTGGAAGATATTGGCCTGGCGGAAGACTTCATGAAGAAGACTGCCATGGCAATTGCAACAACAACAAAAATAAACAAATGGGACTTCATTAAACTGAAAAGCTTCTGTACAGCTAAGGAGACAATAACCAAAGCAAAGAGACAACCTACACAATGGGAAAGGATATTTGCATATTTTCAATCAGACAAAAGCTTGATAACTAGGATCTATAGAGAACTCAAATTAATCCACATGAAAAAAGCCAACAATCCCATATATCAATGGGCAAGAGACATGAATAGAACTTTTTCTAAAGATGACAGACGAATGGCTAACAAACACATGAAAAAATGTTCATCATCTCTATATAGTAGAGAAATGCAAATCAAAGCAACCCTGAGATATCATCTAACCCCAGTGAGAATGGCCCACATCACAAAATCTCAAAACTGCAGAGGCTGGCGTGGATGTGGAGAGAAGGGAACACTTTTACACTGCTGGTGGGACTGCAAACTAGTACAACCTTTCTGGAAGGAAATATGGAAAAACCTCAAAGCACTCAAGCTAGACCTCCCATTTGATCCTGCAATCCCATTACTGGGCATCTACCCAGAAGGAAAAAAATCCTTTTATCTTAAGGACACTTGTACTAGACTGTTTATTGCAGCTCAATTTACAATCGCCAAAATGTGGAAAGAGCCTAAATGCCCACCAACCCAGGAATGGATTAACAAGCTGTGGTATATGTATACCATGGAATACTATTCAGCCATTAAAAAAATATGGAGACTTTACATCCTTCGTATTACCCTGGATGGAAGTAGAAGTCATTATTCTTAGTAAAGCATCACAAGAATGGAGAAGCATGAATCCTATGTACTCAATTTTGATATGAGGACAATTAATGACAATTAAGGTTATGGGGGGGGGAAGCAGAAAGAGGGACGGAGGGAAGGGGGTGGGGCCTTGGTGTGTGTCACACTTTATGGGGGCAAGTCATGATTGCAAGTGGGACTTTGCCTAACAATTGCAATCTGGCTTATTGTACCCTCCATGAATCCCCAACAATAATATAAAAAAAAAGAAAACATAAAGTCTGGATAATTCATGAATAGTAATTGCATTAAACTCTCCATCAGTTAAGTCATCATAAGCATTTTTATCTTATTTCTCCCTTCTGTTTGGTAGAAAATTGTAAACTAGAATGTGCTGCTGTTAGCAAGCAACCTAAAAGTGTTAGTGGCTTTTAATAATTCTCATACCCATGTTCATGCTGCATGGTCCACCCTCAGTTGATATAGCTCTATTCTGCATCCTGTTTGCTTCAAAGCCCTGGCAGATAGAGTAGCCTAGAACATTGCTGGTTGTCATGTCAGAGGGAAAAGAGAACATGGTGAACCATGCTCTGATTCTTAAAGCTTCTTCATGGAAATGAGACATGGAAAGTCTGATCACAATTCATTGGTCAAAACAAGTCACATGTCCATGACTGACTTCAGTTGCTCAAGGAAGTTTACTTTTCCCTTAAAAAAAAAAAAAGTAGTATATGAAGAAATGAATTCCAGTACAACACTGTATTAGAATTTTGAGGATAATATTGTTTATTTGAATGTAAAGAAAGAGACAATTTAATTACATGAAAATTTTAGATATAAAAGATTGATAAAGATTGGGGTTGAAAGCTTCTCTTTTCTCAGTAGTATAGTGTGTTTGGGGTATGTGTGTGATAGAGAGCGAGAGAGAGAGACTGACTCTTGGTATTTTAAGTATAACCTACTAGAATGGCTACTGGAATATGGCTGGTAGGTGTGGATGGGAGGGAATAAATAAATGACCTGTTGAATTTTATGTAGTTATGCTTTACAATAACTCAGTATCATAAACTTTGTTTATAACAAGTTAGTACTAAGAAACCCTGAATGGATACTGATTCCATGGAATATTTCTTTTGAAAGTATATCAAATTAAGCTTATATTTAAGCTAATAGTATTACCTGGACAATTTATGATTTATTGGAATGGTATTTATCATCATCATCCTCAAGTACCTGGATATAAATGGCACTTTTTCTAATATTGCACACAATTACTGAATAGAAATGGTTCCATTTAATCCAAGAAAATATAATCTAAATAGAAAAAAGAGACAAAGACATATTGGGCTAGGGAATTTTTTTTTAACAAATACTAGGAATTGGCGGGGGGGCTGGTTCTTGAGACAAAGTCTCACTCTGTCACCCAGTCTAGAGTGCAATGGCATCATCATAGTTCACTGCAACCTCAGACTCCTGGGCTCAAGTTACCTTTCTGCGTCAGCCTTCTGAGTAGCTGGTACTATAGGCATATGCCATCACACACAGCTTATTTTTCCTTTTTTTTTTTTGTATAGATGGGGTCTTGCTCTTGCTCAGGCTTATCTTGACTCCTTGCCTCTAACTATCCTCCTATCTTGGCCTCCCAAAGTGCCAGGATAACAAGGATGAGCCACCACACCCAGATGGAATTTTTTTTTATGTATATTATGATATTTATTTATTTTCTGGCAGCCAAGTGGATAATCTTAAATTAAAATATAATGTTTAATTTATATTTGTATTTGTGACGAGATAATCTTTATTTTTACTTGAACTCTTTAGTTGAATTTGTCACAGTGAAAAATTATCTTAGACCATATAGATTTTCTTTCTTTTTGGATACATTAGATGGTCATTATAATAAGTAACTTGAACAGTTGGAAGCTAACGAGGCTTTTAATTACAAAGGATATTAGCTTCATTGTGTTAATATGAAGTTTTTAATATCTTTTATATAATACAAATCATGAGGATAATAGCTTATTATTTTTGTTAAAAATATCTGCTGAGATCATGCAGATTAAAGTTTAAAACCAAAAACTCACGTTTAAAATACTTTTAAAACTGTGAAACTGAGTCTATTTTTGTTCAAAAAAGATGTGTGAAAAAACTAAATGTACTGTACTAGTTAGGCAATTAAAAATTTTGTTTTCAAAAATATGGCTTTAAAAGTTTCATTTTTTTTTACATATATAAAACCAATGTAAAACATTGGTTATGGAAAGTGAAAATAGAAAATGAATGAAATAAAATATTATTAACAGATGAATCCAGATTATAGAGTGTACAAAACACCTTGAGAAATTAAAGAGAGAATGCTGTTGAATATAGGGTTCCTTCTTTGAAAATATTCACTATAATGGGAGAGGCTAAGACTAGCAAATAGATAACTGATGGAAGCATGATTTATGTATAGTTATCTGGTACAATTATCTAGCTCTCTGGTAGGCCATTCAAAACCATTTAAGTCTTGACTCAAGACATAACGAATAAACAAATTTAGTTCATAATGGAAATTAGCTTACTGCCTCTTCAGGCTGTCAAAACAAAGCTATTAAAGTTATGGAGATGATATTCTCACTCTAAGGAATTTTCTAGTCATTGGTGCCCGAAATTTTTACGTCACTTTAGTCTTGAAATTTTGAAATTTTGGATTTTGTTTGAGACCTATTTGAATGTTGCAAAAATAGTCAGCCTCCCTTTACCTACATCTCTAAGTCTCTATTTGCAAAAAGATTAGTTTATAGACCCATCCAACTATTGGGATGTTAGCTTTTCATTGTCAAGTGAAGGAATAGAGTGATAATAGAGCTAAATGGGGCTCAAGCCCCACCCCTCTAATACTACCTCCATATATGCATACTATCCTGGAAAATGTGGATGATGACATCTATTTTATTTTGTACTTTGGAAAAACATTTATATATTTATTTTGAGACAGAGTCTCCATTGCCCTGGGTAAAGTGCCATGGTGTCATCATAGCTCACAGCAACCTTAAACTTCTGTGCTTGAGTAATCCTCTTGCCTCAGCCTCCCAGGTAGCTGGGACTACAAGCATACACCACACTATGACTGGCTAATTTTTCAATTTTTAGTAGAGACAGGGTCTCACTCTTGCTCAAGCTGGTCTCAAAGTCTTGAGCTTAAGCAATCCACTGGCCTCAGCCTCCCAAAGTGCTTTACAGGCAGGAGCCATTGCACCTGGCCTGGAAAAATATTTAAATGACAGAAAGAAATAGAGTATAATCTAACACACATCTACCAGCATTTGAACTGGACACACGTTAAGATTTTGTCATATTTGCATCCAAACTTTCTTTTATAAGATTGTCTGTATTTTCTATTCAGGCTCCTTTCTCAGAAGCATGCGTTAGCATTGGCATGTATCCTTCTAGTCCATGTTTATATTCTTTGCTACACATAGATGTATTCAGAAATAATACATTCGACTGAATTTTATCTAACTATAAAACAGCATGGAATGTAAACAGAGGGATATAGGATTTTGATACGATGATTAAAATAGTTCAAATATTTGATATAGTGATCAAATCAGACCCTGCTTAAAACTCCTAAACTCATACCCCTTAACTGACTTTCAAGACAACATATGATCAGATTTCCTCAGCTTTTCTTTCTTCAGTTACATCTCTGAGTATTCTTTTTTAATGTCCCCCAAGCCTTTCTTGCACTGTATGCCTCTGCCATATTGCCTTTAAAATGTTTGATCTCTACAGCCTTTCCACATACTTATTTTGCATAAAATACTTCTACCTTCAACTCTTCTCATCCTTCTACACTCAATTTAAACTCTTCAGGGAAATCTTCACTAATCCTTCCAAAATAGTACACAGAGCAAAATTAAGACATTTTAGAAACCTCAAATACTAAAAGTTGTATAAGGTGTGTATCTGTCATCCTACCACCACATTATTCACAATGAACACAGTAAGTGGAATGAAGTCTAAAATTTGGGTTTTCTAGGAGTGATTATTTTTATGATTTTAATTTTTGAAGTATCGGGTATCAAAGTTCTTTCATAAAATCAAGTTTCTTACTTGCTTGGTGAATATTTAGCACTATGCCAGCAGTCTGTTCTTAACCCATTGCAGTGCTAATTAAACAATGTTTTCTCATTATTTTTCTGTATATTTCACTAGTCTAGAAATAATTTGATGATAGGAATCATTTCTTGTTTAGCATTCTATCCCCAGAACAAGGACAGTGCCTGGAACATGGATGTTGAATAAACATTTGTTAAATGAAAAAAAATTACTGTTAATCTACTTTTTTCATGGTATCCAATTACTTAGTCAAATGCTGTGCCTTCTTTAATTTTATACTTTGAACTAAGCAATTCTGACCTGGAAGAACATAAAGATCGAGGTTCTTCCTGTGTTTGTACTCACACTATAACAGAATGAGTCTTCACTTAGAAAAAACATAAATATAAAAAGCTACATCTAAAAGTCCAAACTACTTATATAATATTTCATAATTTAAAAGTATTTAGAAATAATCTATTTTATCCTCATAATAAATTTGATAAACAGATACTTCTTTATCTCACTTTCACATATAAGGCAACAGACTTAGGTTAAATGACATGTGGTAAAGCAGGACTAAAACTCAGGACAGTGTCTTCTGATTCTTCATGACTTCTCTAAATGGAAACCTGTGCATCAATTTGTGGCTACTGAGAAATGTAGTTATTCCTTGCATTGAGAATTCCCAACCTGAATGCTTAATTAATGTTAATCGTAGTAAGCAATAGTACAATTAGAAAATACCTTCCAAATGACTGGTAAATCAATAGATTTTCTATTTCAAAAGAAAAAGAAAGTAGACAAATTAGGGGGAGAGACAAGATGGCGGACTGAAGCCAGCTTTCAACAGAGGCTCCCATCCAGAAGGAGAGTTAAGGGACAGGAATTTAGTAAGTATCCTGGTGGATTTGAGCTGCACCAAGAGAGAAGGTTGAAGAACGCACATCAACACCGCTGAGGCAAGCTGTGATCACAAGGACACAAACAAAAGGTACAAAATCCACCACCAAGCGGACAGGAGTCCCCCTCCCCCATGAGACCGGCTCAAGAGCCCCACAATTAAACAAACGGGCAGAAGTTAAAGGCCCTCCCACTATACTCCACCGGAGAGACCTTCTAAAAACTGGACCTACCTCCCCTACTAGGGTGCCATGGCGTTCTCCTGCCAGGCATAAAATTGTATAAAACTTTAAAAATCCTTTGCTGGCAACCCTGAATCCCCAACACTCCCCTCCCGCTCACTGAAGTCTGGAGGCCTGTCCCCCAGGAGTTTGGATTCTAGCGTGATTTCTCAAGGGGAGTGGACAGTCCCCAAGCTGCAACTGGTCAGTGCTGACTCTGAGACATGCGAGTGAGGAGAGGGCACCTGGCTAAGGGGGAGTCACGCCTCGGGGACACTTCCCTGTGGTGCGGTGCAGCAGCCATCCCCGTGCATCAATACGGCCAGGCATAAAACTGAATGAAACTCTAGCTTCCCCCCACTCTCACTCGGGGTCTGGGAGCCTGTCCCTCAGGAGTCCGGATCCTTGGGTGATTTCTCGAGGGGAGTGCACAGTGCCCAAGCCGCGACTGGTCAACGCTGACTCTGAGACACGCGAGTGAGGAGAGGGCACTTGGCTGAGGGAGAGTCACGACTTGGCGGCACTTCCCTGCAGTGCGGTGCAGCAGCCCTCCCCGGGCAACAATACGGCCAGGCATAAAACTGAATGAAACTCTAGCTTCCCCCCACTCTCTCTTGGGGGTCTAGGGGCCTGCCCCCCAGGAGTCTGGATTCTTGGGAGATCTCTCGAGGGGTGTGGACAGAGCACAAACTGCGGCTGCTCAGTGCTGACTCTGGGGCACGACACAGAGGAGAAAAGGGTCGGCTGGGTGCCCACACCAGAGCAGCAGTTCCTGGAGGCAAATCAACAGCCGTTTTTTCTTTAACAGCAAAACTGCTCACTTCTGGATATTCTGAAGCCACACCCCCTGTCTCCCTGGGCAACGAGAAGAGGCCACCAGTGAGCAAAGGATTTGCCTGACACGGCTCACAAACCCGGGAAGCTTCCAGGGCAGGGCCGACTCAGAGAGGTAATCGGACACAAACCTCCAGCAGCAAAGACGTTTGAACTCAGAACAGCCCGTCTTCTGTAGGCGATTTTAGCAGAAACAGAGACAGAAACCCGCAAAGTTGTCTGTTCTGTTAGCAACATCAATCAGGGATGGGGCTAAGCCTGAGTGAACACCTCCATCCCACCACCTGCATCAAGCACTCAAAGATGTCAGGCCCCATCTCCTCCTGCTAGATAGCGGCAGACTGCAGGGGCCTGGCAGACTTCCTTGCAATTCAGGCAGGTGCAAACCCCTGGAGTATCTGTTCACTACAGGCAACTGGGTTAGCCATCTGCAGAGATACCAGTGACTGGGTCTGACGGAGGGGCAAAGTGGGGAAGGAGACATCAACCTTCCCAGACTGATCTATTTGCTAGGTGGCTCCTCCTGACTCCACGCAGCACTGGAGTAAGCCATATCAGAGGAGTCACCAGACCCCTGTGATCCAGTTCCCAGAGACCTCTTGAACTCTCCCACCTGAGACAGGTGCCAATTGAGACAATCGATTTGGACCTTTTGAACTGAACTAATAGACTGAAGACTTTTCAGGCGGTGCCCTGGGTATGCGGTTGTAGGAAGGTTTGATTTTCCTTTTCCAACTGGTGCCAGAGGTGGGCGGGCGGGGTGAGTTAATTGCTGGTTTTTCCACACAGCTGAGACTTCAAGCCAGAGTAAACGTTACAATAGGATCGAACAGAAACCAGCTAAAACAAGACAGAACCACTTAGCCCCACCACACAAGACAGGGCCCCAGTTTCTCAGGCCACAACACTGTACGGGCCCTCGACAAAGCCCCAGGGGAAAAAATCAGAGGGATTAAAACAACCATGAGGCGGAATCAGCAGAAAAACTCTGGTAACATGAATAACCAGAATAGATCAACCCCCCAAAGGTAAGCTATGGAAGATGCAATTGAAGATCCCATTCATAAACATCTGGCTGAGATGTCAGAAATCGAATTCAGAATTTGGATTGCAGACAAGATTAATAAAATGGAATTAGGAATTCGAGGAGAAATTCAAAAGTTGTCTCAAGAATTTAACGAATTTAAAGACAAAACCACCAAGGACTTAGACACACTGAAGCAAGAATTTACAGCCCTGAAAGATATGAAAAATACAGTAGAATCCCTCAGCAACAGAATGGAGCAAGCAGAAGAAAGGATTTCTGACATCGAAGATAAAGTCTTCGAATGCTCCCAGTCTCTCAAAGCGGAAGAGAAATGGAGAGCAAAAACAGATCACTTACTCAGAGAACTCTCAGATAATTCGAAGAAAAGCAATATACGAATAATTGGGATTTCGGAGAATTTTGAAGTGGCCTCGAAGGGCACAGAGGCCCTTCTGCATGAAATTATGAAAGAAAATTTTCCAGACATGCCTAGAGAATCTGAAATTCAGATAGCAGACAGCTTCAGAACCCCAGCACGATTCAACCCCAATAAGTCATCCCCCAGGCATATCATAATTAGCTTCACTAAAATTAACATGAAAGAGAAGATTCTCAAAGCAGCCCGGCGAAAGAAAACTATTACGTACAAAGGAAAGAATATTAGAATAACCGCAGATCTCTCTGCTGAAACTTTTCAAGCCAGAAGAGGGTGGTCATCAACTTTTAATCTCCTAAAGCAAAGTTACTTTCAACCCAGGATCTTGTATCCAGCTAAACTGAGTTTCATTTATGATGGAGAAATTAAATACTTTGATGACATTCATATGTTGAAAAAATTTACCATAAGTAAACCAGCTCTTCAGGATATTCTCAGACCTATCCTCCTCAATGACCAACCCAATCCTATACCACAAAAGTAAACTCACTCAGAAACTTCGGATCAAACTCCAACTTCCACACTGGCAAAAGGATTAAAAATGTCCACTGGACCTTTGAAAAACTCGATACCCAAAATTCCACCAGACTTATCAATACTCTCCATCAATGTGAATGGCTTAAACTGTCCTCTAAAGAGGCATAGGTTAGCTGACTGGATACAAAAACTCAAGCCAGATATTTGTTGCATACAAGAGTCACATCTTAACTTAAAAGACAAATACAGACTCAGGGTGAAAGGATGGTCATCCATATTTCAGGCAAAGGGCAATCAGAAAAATGCAGGTGTTGCAATTTTATTTGCAGATACAGTAGGCTTTAAACCATCAAAAGTAAGAAAGGACAAGAATGGTCACTTCATATTTGTTAAGGGTAATACTCACTATGATGAGATCTCAATTATTAGTATCTATGCACACAACCAGAATGCACCTCAATTTATAAGAGAAACTAACAGACATGAGTAACTTGATTTCCTCCAGCTCCATAATCGTCGGAGATTTCAACACTCCTTTGGCCGTGTTGGATTGATCCTCCAACAAGAAGCTGAGCAAAGAAATCTTAGATTTAAACCTAACCATCCAATATTTAGATTTAGCAGACATCTACAGAACATTTCATCCCAACAAAACTGAATACACATACTTCTCATCAGCCCATGGAACTTACTCCAAAATTGACCACATTTTAGGTCACAAGTCTAACCTCAGTAAATTTAAAGGAATAGAAATTATTCCTTGCATCTTCTCGGACCACCATGGAATAAAAACTTGAATTGAGTAACAACAGGAATCTGCATACTCATACAGAAACATGAAAGTTAAATAACCTTATGCTGAATGATAGCTGGGTCAGAGATGAGATTAAGAAAGAAATCGCCAATTTTTTGGAACAAAATGACAATGAAGACACAAACTATCAGAACCTCTGGGACACCACAAAGGCAGTTCTAAGAGGGAAATTTATAGCACTGCAAGCCTTCCTCAAGAGAACGGAAAGAGAGGAAGTTAACAACTTAATGGGACATCTCAAGCAACTGGAAAAGGAAGAACATTCCAACCCTAAACCCAGTAGAAGAAAAGAAATAACCAAAATTAGAGCAGAATTAAATGAAATTGAAAACAAAAGAATAATACAACAGACCAATAAATCAAAAAGGTGGTTTTTTGAAAAGCTCAATAAAATAGATAAACCTCTGGCCAACTTAATCAGAAAAAAAGGAGTAAAATCTCTAATGTCATCACTCAGAAACAACAAAGATGAAATAACCACAGACTCATCAGAAATCCAAAAAATCCTTAATGAATATTACAAGAAACGTTATTCTCAGAAATATGAAAATCTGAAGGAAATTGACCAATACTTGGAAGCACGCCACCTTCCAAGACTTAGCCAGAATCAAGTGGAAATGTTGAACAGACCTATATCAAGTTCAGAAATAGCATCAACTATACAAAACCTCCCTAAAAAGAAAAGCCCGGGACCAGATGGTTTCACGTCAGAATTCTACCAAACCTTTAAAGAGGAATTAGTACCTATATTGCTCAACCTGTTCCAAAAGGTAGAAAAAGAAGGAAGACTGCCCAACACGTTCTATGAAGCAAACATCACCCTGATCCCCAAACCAGGAAAAGACCCAACAAGAAAAGAAAATTATAGACCAATATCACTGAATGTAGATGCAAAAATTTTCAACAAGATCCTAACAAGCAGAATCCAGCAACACATCAAACAAATTATACATCATGACAAAGTTGGTTATATCCCAGGGTCTCAAGGCTGGTTCAGTATACATAAATCTATAAATGTAATTCAGCACATAAACAAATTCAAAAACAGAGACCATATGATTCTCTCAATTGATGCAGAAAAAGCTTTTGATAATATCCAGCATCCCTTCATGATCAGAACACTCAAGAAAATTGGTCTAGAAGGGACATTTCTTAAACTGATAGAGGCCGTCTACAGCAAACCCACAGCCAATATCATATTGAATGGAGTTAAATTGGAATCATTTCCACTCAGATCAGGAACCAGACAAGGCTACCCATTGTCTCCATTGCTTTTTTAACATTGTAATGGAAGTTTTAGCCACCACAATTAGGGAAGAAAAGGCAATCAATGGTATCCATATAGGGTCAGAAGAGATCAAACTTTCGCTCTGCGCAGATGATATGATTGTGTATCTGGAAAACACTAGGGACTCTACTACAAAACTCCTAGAAGTGATCAAGGAATACAGCAGCGTCTCAGGTTACAAAATCAACATTCATAAATCCGTAGCCTTTATATACAACAACAACAGTCAAGTTGAAAAAGCAGTTAGGGACTCTATCTCATTCACAGTAGTGCCAAAGAAGATGAAATATTTGGGAATTTACCTAACAAAAGACGTGAAAGATCTCTATAAAGAGAACTATGAAACTCTAAGAAAAGAAATAGCTGAAAATGTTAACAAATGGAAAAACATACCATGCTCATGGCTGGGAAGAATCAACATTATCAAAATGTCCATACTACCCAAAGCAATATATAATTTCAACGCACTCCCTATTAAAGCTCCACTGTCATATTTTAAAGATCTTGAAAAAACAATACTTCGTTTTATATGGAATCAGAAAAAACCTCGAATAGCCAAGACATTACTCAGAAATAAAAACAAAACAGGAGGAATCATACTACCAGACCTCAGACTTTACTACAAATCGATAGTGATCAAAACAGCATGGTATTGGCACAAAAACAGAGAAGTAGATATCTGGAACAGAATAGAGAACCAAGAGATGAGTCCAGCTACTTACCGCTATTTGATCTTTGACAAGCCAATTAAAAACATTCAGTGGGGAAAAGATTCCCTATTTAACAAATGGTGCTGGGTGAACTGGCTGGCAACCTGCAGAAGACTGAAATTGGACCCACACCTTTCACCATTAACTAAGATAGACTCTCATTGGATTAAAGATTTAAACTTAAGACATGAAACTATAAAAATACTAGAGGAGAGTGCAGGGAAAACCCTTGAAGAAATTGGTCTGGGCGAGTATTTTATGAGGAGAACCCCCCGGGCAATTGAAGCAGCTTCAAAAATACACTACTGGGACTTGATCAAACTAAAAAGCTTCTGCACAGCCAAGAACACACTAAGTAAAGGAAACAAACAGCCCTCAGAATGGGAGAAGATATTTGCAGGGTGTATCTCTGACAAAGGTTTAATAACCAGAATCCACAGAGAACTCAAATGCATCAGCAAGAAAAAAGGGATCCCATCGCAGGCTGGGCAAGGGATTTGAAGAGAAACTTCTCTGAAGAAGACAGGCGCATGGCCTTCAGACATATGAAAAAATGTTCATCATCTTTAATCATCAGAGAAATGCAAATCAAAACTACTTTGAGATATCATCTAACTCCAGTGAGACTAGCCTATATCACAAAGTCTCAAGACCAGAGATGTTGCCGTAGATGTGGAGACAAGGGAACACTTCTGCACTGCTGGTGGGAATGCAAATTAATACATTCCTTTTGGAAAGACATATGGAGAACACTCACAGATCTAAAAATAGATCTGCCATTCAATCCTGTAATCCCTCTACTGGGCATATACCCAGAAGACCAAAAATCACAACATAACAAAGATATTTGTACCAGAATGTTTACTGCAGCCCAATTCATAATTGCTAAGTCATGGAAAAAGCTCAAGTGCCCATCGATCCATGAATGGATTAATAAATTGTGGTATATGTACACCATGGAATACTATGCAGCCTTAAAGAAAGATGGAGACTTTACCTCTTTCATGTTTACATGGATGGAGCTGGAACATATTCTTCTTAGTAAAGTATCTTAAGAATGGAAGAGAAAGTACCCAATGTACTCAGCCCTACTATGAAACTAATTTGGGGCTCTCACATGAAAGCTGTAACCCAGTTACAACCTAACAATAGGGGGAAGTGGGAAAGGGGGGGGAGGGAGGGGGGTGGTGGGTAAAGGGAGGGGGATTGGTGGGATCATACCTGTGGTGCATGTTACAGGGGTATTTGCGAAACTTGGTAAATGTAGAATGTAAATGTTTTGGCACAGTAACTGAGATAATGCCAGGAAGGCTATGTTAACCATTGTGATGAAAATGTGTCAAATGGTCTATGAAGCGAGTGTATGATGCCCCATGATCATATCAATGTATACAGTTATGATTTAATAAAAAAAAAAAGAAAAAGAAAATAGACTTAGATTTTTCTCTTTCTTACACATCTTCCAGAATCTTTATAAACCTGAGAATCTCTAAATTATATACTAAATTTTTCTATATTTTCAGTTTTGGCATCAGTAATATTCTAGGTTTTCATGATGAAATATACTGTGTTAAAGTATTGAACTTGAGCTTCAGAAAACATGAAGGTCCAGTTTATTTCTTTTTAAGTTTTCAAAGTTATAAAAAAAAAATTTAACTTCAGAATATTAGAGGGTACACGTATTTTGTTTACATACTTTGATTTTTGCACAGAATGAGTTAAGGTTATAGGTATGCCCTCCACATAGACATTGTGCACTATACCCAATAGGTTGGATTTAACCATCCCCTTCTTCCCACTCAGCTTGATTTTCATTGAGAGTTATTTCCATATGTGCACTTAGGTGTTAATCAGTTCCAACCTGGTATCGAGTACATGTGTTTCTCCATTCTTACAATGTTTCGCTTGGAAGAGTGGTGTCCAGTTCATCCAGGTTGTCATGAAAGATACTAGATCAGTATTTTTATGGCTAAGTTCTACTCCAAAGTATGCATATGCCACATTTTATTAATCTGCTCATGTATTGGTGGCCACGTGGGTTGCTTCCACATCTTTGTGATTGTAAATTGTGTTGCTATAAACATTCGACTGCAGGTGTTCTTTTTATGGAAGGTCCTTTTTTCCTTTGGGCATATACCCAGCAGTGGGAAGGCTAAATCAAATAGTAGGTCTACTTTAAGTTTGAAACTATTTTAAAAATGTATAAAGGTGGTGGAGTGGCTCAAAACTATAGAAAAAATATTTTTTTCTTTCTTTCTACAAAATTCACTTTGTTTTTGCTGTTCTCCAGATCATTAACTGTGGCCCATACTGTACTGTAGTCTCTTTTTTTCTCTGAGGAATAAACAGCTCATCTAAATCTTCTCTACACCTGACGGTATTCTTCATCTTTCCGAATCCTTTAAGCAGATTTGAGCCTCCTTTCTTGTGGTTGATGAAGTTGCCAAATTTATTATACTATTTTAAGAGGAGGGAGGTTAGTAGATATAATCTTGATTCACTTTTTTCCCCTCTATTGTCACACTTTAGTCAGTCATTCTCCTTTTCTTATATTTGTCATGCCAATCCTTCTGTTGATACATTCTTTTTGGTGCAAATATATTACAGTACTAGATACTCCATCTCCTAATACAGTCTCCCAATGGTAATGACAGGAATCATGTTACATAGAGCATCACTTAGGCATTCTTTCCATTTATAATCTTTACATTGACTGAGTTATATAAATACATTTATCTGGGGTTTTGTGATTTAGCATATCATGATAAACTCTAAACTTTCTCTATCTTCTTTTCCTCCCCTCTTTTGTCTCATCACTTTGACCCTGCTTTTCACAAAACTACTTTTATAGTTCCTTTCCTATTTTGAAACGTCTTAGAAAAATAGTCACCGCTGTTATTTGCACATCTAAACTCCCCACACTTGTCCTTTTCAGCAAGTGTTTCCTCTCCTTCATTATATTAAAACTGATTTTTAAAGCTTCTTGCTGTCACTTTTCTCAGTCCCTCACTTAAATTAGACACTGTCCTTCTCCCTTTCTAAAACTCTCTTTCCTTGTCTCTGTAATACCACTTTTTCTGTTTAATCCTGGCCATAGGATTGAGTCTTGCTCTGGCTCCTAAACAAGCATTGTCCAGGTTTTATCCTCAGCTTCCCATCGTACATAATATGTTTTGATGAAGTTATTATTGTTGTTCACTTATAACTTTAATTATCACTTCAATATAAATATCTCTCAGATCTGTCTCTGTTTCATTTCCAATTCAGCTTTTTCCAGCTGTTTGCTAGAAAGTTGTGTAAGACGTTTTGCTTTCAGCCACTTGTGATTCTACGTGTGCAAACTATAATTATTTTAATCTTCCCAAATTCTCTTCTCCAGCTCTACTATGCCATTCATCCATTTGCTCAGGCTTGAACTCCTTGAATAATGTTTAATTCCCCCCCTCCATTATTCTTTGTACTTGATCAATGACCTAATCCTCTCATGTCTGGCTATCTGTATGTCATCTACCTAGCCTCATATTCCCTTCTGCCATCATGACTTCAATTCAAGCCCTGATTACATATTCCATTTCCTATTGAAATAGTTTTCCAACTGGTCTCCCTGCCTCCAGTTTTTCTCCCTTCCAGAGATGCTACTTCTTCCTCACCATTTTCATAAAACATAAATTCAATTACATATTTCTCATATTCAAACATCTAAGAACACTCTTGTATCAGAATAAAGTTCAGGGTGGTGCCTGTGGCTCAAAGGAGTAGGGCGCCGGCCCCATATGCTGGAGGTGACGGATTTAAACCCAGCCCTGGCCAAAAACTGCAAAAAAAAAAAAAAGAATAAATTTCATACTCCTTCATTCTTGATAAGGATAAAACATCTACTTGGTATATCCAAGAAAATGCACAGCTTTGCAGAGATTGCCATATCTGAAACATGATACAAGAATTACTCTGGAACCTTAAGGATGAAAGGAAAAATAGATGGCTATTGGAATTGCTAGCCAGACCAGGGAATTTTATCTCCACATTCATAACTCACATTGCTGTACAACATCAACTGTTGTAACTAGGCAGGCTGCCCTGACTTCACTTCCCCAAGGAAAGTCAAGAGACTTTATCAGTTGACTGAGTTAACTTTTTGCCATTTGGAAGGAGCTTCAAAATAGAAATTAGATTGTTATGGAAAAATAGAAATTTTATTCCTTTTCAAATAAAAACAAATTTTCTTCAGCCTGTCATTGATAGATCGCCATAATATGACTCCATATTTTCTCCTTCCTTTCCCACTGCATTTCTCCAAATATCACACTCTCACCTTATCAGTCTGTTCCTTATTGACTGCACCTTTCGTCAGTATGTTCACATAACCTGAAATATTCTTTCCCCATGAACCCCCAATTTCTAGATTTGAAAGCCATTTAAGGCTAAGCAACATATCTCCTCCAAATAGTTAATCCAGAATCAACAAATGAGAATTTATCTCCTGTTTTTTTTTTTTTTTTAGAGACAGAGTCTCACTTTATTACCCTCAGTAGAGTGCCCTGGCATCACAGCTCACAGCAACATCCAACTCCTGAGCTTAGGCAATTCTCTTGCCTCAGCTCCCCAGTAGCTAGGACTATAGGCACCCGCTACAACACCCGGCTATTTTTTTGTTGCAGTTTGGCTGGGGCCGGATCCCAACCCACCACCCTCAGTATATGGGGCTGGCGCCCTACCCACTGAGCCACAGGTACCGCCTGGATTTATCTCCCTTTTAATGGAGTCTTTTGTTAGTATTTGTTTTGTGTGCCTTGAATTATATTTGAATGTTTTCTCCTAGACTAATTAATGAAATCATGATAGTCAAGGACCAGATTTAATTTATCTTTGATTACCCAGTAGTGCCTGATAGTGAATTGCATTTAGGACATGCCAGGAAAACATTTGGTGAACTGAATTGTGACTTGAATAAATAAATTGATTAAATAATGAATGAATAAAAAAAGAAAAGAAAGAAAACGATTATAACATTAACTCATTGACTGAATTAATCACTTAAGTAGTTAAAGACATTTTGATATGTTAATAAATGTTGAAATGTTCTGGGTGAAGTTACCATTGTTAAAGATTTGCATAGGTGGTATTATTCAAATATTGCTTCTAAGCAAAATAATATTTTTATATTATTTGTAAATATAGAATATATGCATATAATAATATATGCATTAAAGTGAGACAGATGAAAGTTTATAGCATTTATAAAATTCCATGAAATATAATTATGTATACTACATGTATTAGATAGATACTATTTCCCTTCACTGTTTATGTATTTATTAACAACTTTGTACTATTCTTATGATTATAATACACAGTTGATGAGAAATACTACTTGATCTGAGCATTATGACTCCTAGGTGCTTAAAACTTGATAAAATATGGAACATCAGTGGTAACACGTAGCAATAAAAATCATTCTGTGTATTGTGCTCAGTATAGCAATTGCATCATTGTTTCACAGAAAGGATAACTGATTATAATCCTATGTGGGTGTATAGCTCATCTGTGGGAGGCTGTTTCTGTGCATACTTATTTTTCTAAGAACAAAAGTGAAGAAACATTCTTCATTCTTATGAATATTTACTTATTAAGAATATGGCCCATTTAGATGTACTTCACATGGTTTGTAGAAGCATTATATGGAAAAGTATAAAGAAGAAATGCAAATTTTATTTTGCATGTACTGTAAAAGACAGCTTGAACTACTGAAGAAAATTCCTGGTACCATAGCTCTATCTCTAATTTTAAAAATAGAAATTTAATTCTAACCTAAAAATAACTAGAACATCAGAGGTATACTATTACATAGCATGAATAGATTTATCAAGTGTAGATTTCTCCATATGCAATGCTATTTTCTTTTTAAAACTTGTGGTATGATCTTTTGGGAAAATATTTGGTCTCAAGTGTTAATAAAACCCACACTTGAGAAGCAAATATTTTAAAATCACGTTTTGATGGAAGTAAAATAACTTACTAATAAAATAAATCCCCCAAAGTACCTAGGGCTATTTAAATATTTAGCATGATAAAATGAATCCATAAAATTATAGCTTAACAAAATAGAACATAGTCATTTAGTTTCTATTCTTATCTATAAGATGAAGTAGCAGGTTAATACACGTTCTCTGTATTGTTTGGTTTTGTTGTTTTTTTTTTTTTTTTTTTTTTTTTTTTTTTGTAGAGACAGAGTCTCACTTTATGGCCCTTGGTAGAGTGCCGTGGCATCACACAGCTCACAGCAACCTCCAGCTCCTGGGCTGAAGCGATTCTCTTGCCTCAGCCTCCCGAGTAGCTGGGACTACAGGTGTGTTGTTTTGTTTTTAATATGCTGTGTCCTCACCCTTTGTGAAAGCCGCTGGCTTTCAATAATGAACAAGCCAATCTGGCTGAAAGAAGGTAAAGATAAAAACAAGTACAGCAACTATCAAAAATGGTAAGCTATTGATATTAAATAAGTTTACTATGAGAAAAAGAATCAGTCAATAAATTGGAAGAACATGTTAGTAGAAGTTATAGTTCTGAAGATCTGAGAGCTGTTTGAGCGAACCAGCAGATAATTTTTTTTTTTTTTTATTGTTGGGGATTCATTGAGGGTACAATAAGCCAGTTACACTGATTGCAATTGTTAGGTAAAGTCCCTCTTGCAATCATGTCTTGCCCCCATAAAGTGTGACACACACTAAGGCCCCATCCCTCTCCCTCCATCCCTCTTTCTGCTTCCCCCCCATAACCTTACTGCCATGGCAATTGCAACAACAAAAATAAACAAATGGGACTTCATTAAACTGAAAAGCTTCTGTACAGCTAAGGAGACAATAACCAAAGCAAAGAGACAACCTACACAATGGGAAAGGATATTTGCATATTTTCAATCAGACAAAAGCTTGATAACTAGGATCTATCGAGAACTCAAATTAATCCACATGAAAAAAGCCAACAATCCCATATATCAATGGGCAAGAGACATGAATAGAACTTTCTCTAAAGACGACAGACGAATGGCTAACAAACACATGAAAAAATGTTCATCATCTCTATATATTAGAGAAATGCAAATCAAAACAACCCTGAGATATCATCTAACCCCAGTGAGAATGGCCCAGCAGATAATTTTTTAAAACCACCTTACTGACTTATGAATTCTGTATGTATGTTTGATAATTTTTGTTTGGTTTGGTGTTCCTCTGTCACATGGTAATCCTATAAAATCGATCACATGTTTCTCAAAATATCATCTTCATTAAAATCATTTTGAGGACCTCATTTTGAACCTACTGGATCTGTATTTCGGGGGGGAACCTAGGAATCTGCATTTTAATTCCCACAAGTGATTCCTATATATACAGAACTAAAATTTAAAAATTACTGCAATGGCTTAACTGTGTTTGGGTATAATTACATTGCTTTTGCAACAATGCCTTTATTTTCTTTGCTTACTTACTGTTTCTGTAATTAGAAGCCACTATTCTTGATTTTCTTTTAGGCGGAGTTAGTAGCTTCCTCCACTGTTCCTTCAGCCCCCATAAGTGTGCCCGTATTGTACTAATTGAGGGTATACCAAATGCCGTAGTAGAGGTTTATGCTGTAATAACTTCACATGTATAAGCGCTATGAACTTACAAAAAATTTCAAAATTTATTTAAATTTCTTTTACAGTCATTTAGTTATATGTATTTTAATTAATAAGTTTTTAATTTCAATATTTGTATCTGACAGTGTTTGAGACTGGTGGAAAAATGTGGCCACTTCAGTCACATCATGAATCTCCCTCAGACTTTATCATAAGGGGTCATGTTTATATTATTCAGCATGCACCAGTACTTTATTCTTCAAATAATCTTCAATCTAGGATTACAAATGCAATCTTTTCAGTCACTGAGCCAAAGCTGATGAGTTTTTACGAAGTTTGAAATTTGACTGGAGTAATGTATAGTGCAACCCAATGGCTGTGCTGAATTGTAGTAAAAATTATATTAACATTTTAAAATTTTCAATAATTGGCCTTTTACCTATGGATTTGTATAATTTTGTAGCATTTGTACTTCTAAAGTTATTAAAACTTAAAAGAGCATGAAAACTTTGGAATGCAAAGTATTCTAATTCATGTGAATGCCTATCTCCCTAAATGGTACTTCTCTAAGTCAGGGACCATATTTTATACATCTTTGTATCCCTAGCACAATTGATTAATATTGGCTGGATCAAGGGGAAAATACATCTATTGTCTATGTTACATTGTCCAATTAATTTAATATATATTATATTATTAAATTATTACTAAATATATTTTGGTATATTTAAATTTGTATATTAATATGGCATCAAACACATATATGTATGTAATTTTATCAGTATTTACATCCATTGCAGTTATTCTTTCAGATGCTCAAATTGTTCCGTTTTTGGCCAATGGGATCTCTTCATTTTGACCCCTGAGTCCTATTGACACAACCCAAGTAGTCTTTGGTGCTTCCTTCTATCTTCCACCACAATATAATCCAAGCTCATCTTTTACATTTCCTGTCCCCAATCTAGAATCAACCATTTTCCAAGAAGCCCTGGCAAATGGTATTTCAAGATCACAAACTGTGAGAAGCTTATTATTACTAGAGTGTCCATTGTTCCTATGCCTGTTCAGTGGGCAGAGCTAAGAAATATGTATATACAGATATACATATAGGTACTTACATAATACATCATGAGATTGTAGGGCTTTTATTTAATTTCTTCAGTCTTATCTATGTATCTGCTTTCTCCCACCCTAAAAATACTTACCGGTGACATCACAAGTGATAGAATGAAGGTTACATAATTCAGTTGTTTCATTTCATAAAGCACACACAACAGATTCTGTATAACAATAACAATCACAGCACTACTACTAGACAACATATGATTACTGAAAACAGTTTAAAATTATTTCAGCTGTTCTTTTTGCTATACCATACTGGGAATGTACAAGTAAATTATTAAACTCTAAAGAGACTTGAAATAGTTATTTACTGTACGATTATCATATCACTAGCAGAATATAAATTTAGATCATATTTACTTTTTCCTTGAGGAGAATCACTGTAAAGTTTTAATGTTTAATCACATCCCGTTATTCTGGAAAGGTAGGCAAATAATGAAACTTGCATATTGCAGCTGAAGCAAGCTATAGAAGCAGCATGGGAAACTGGGCAATCAGCCTTTCCTAAATCATCTCTTCTCAATATAATTATGTTTGAAATTAATTTTTATTAAATTGGGCTCTTCCAAATTCAGATATAAGTACATGTGCACTTTTGAAATACAAATGTTTTGTCTTAACTTTGGCTTCTCTATATTCACAATTCATAATTACTAAGATTTGTATTTGTGTATGTACGAAGTCATAGATATGCCTATATTTAAAGAAAACTTCCCCTTCCATATAAGAGGCTCTCAGAAAGTCAGTACCCAATCCTTAATTATTTATGTTGGTTTGTGAAATTAATCAGACCTAAATTTTACTTTTAAAAATTTATCCCTATTCTGACTGTGTATTTCCTTCTGACAAGGTTTTGTGATGAAACAGCATTATCAAAAACTGTATCAAACATTTCTTTTTGTTAAAATTAAGTTTAGGAGAAAATGAAGTGGACTGTCATTCCTTAAAATGTGCAGTACTGTGTAATATGGATTTTTTTTTAAATAGCCAAATAATTGGTTAATTTTATATTTTGAAGTAAAGGTAATTAGTTTTGATAAATGATTACGTAGATCAACAATAATATATGGTTAAAATGAATCACTTTATGTCAGATGCTATGCTAAGTGATTTATCTCATTTTGTCATTTAATTCTCACAGCACCCTTATAGAGTTACTACTTACATCATGCTCATCTTGTAAATTCTATGAGGAAACTGAGCCACAGAAACATTAAGTTTCTAAGCTAAGATCACTTTGTTATATTGCTGCTTATGGTATATCAAGCAATTGGAGGTAAAAAAAAACAATGCTAAGGTTCTTTAAAGAATTTCAGTGAATAAAATTTAGGTGAGAACTATTAACTTGCTGATTATTAGTAGCATGTATAAATTTTAAATGTGTACTATAAAGTATATTCAAAAATAGTTGAAAATATGAAAGTATGAGATTTTGGTATGACTGTTGAAATAAATGTTAATATTTGTCTTAATGTTCTAAAATGTAAATTATTATTTGAAATGTTAGAGGTATTTCAATAAAATACATTTATCACAGGTAGAAGTTTAAATAGAAAA
Source organism: Nycticebus coucang (assembly GCF_027406575.1). NCBI lineage: Eukaryota > Metazoa > Chordata > Mammalia > Primates > Lorisidae > Nycticebus > Nycticebus coucang. Next base: position 20,388,471 of record NC_069804.1, read on the forward strand.
TGGTTATAATATCTTTCGATAATTATTTTTAAATGTCTACTTAATGTACATTGTCCTTTGTTATGAATGTTTAAAAGTAGTAAAATTAGAAAATGCAGTTAAGTGAAAATCAATATATCCATTGTCACCATCAGAGCTAACCACTATTAATATTTTGGTATATAGCACCCCAGACTTGCTCCCATTCTTATTGTTTTTATCTGAATCATTAAGACTTTTCAAATCACTGTACAGTTCCATGAAAAAAGTGCTTATTGTCTCTAATCATCAGAGAAATGCAAATCAGTTCCTAAGAAAATATTTTAAAAATAACTCTTGATTTTTTTAATCTAATTTATATCATTTTTTTTCAGGATTGTACTGTATATGAAACAGAGAATAAAATTCTTCACGTGGTAAGTATACTCAGATTTATTTTTATCTTCATTAAAGAATATTTCTTTAACTTATAATTAAATAAAAGTTTACAGTCTGCAAAAAATGAGCTATGATAAACAAATTTACTGTCTACACGAGTTAAGTGTATATTTTATAGGAAACCTACAAAAGAATGAATGTATAAAAAGTATATTCATTGTAACCATTCTGTTGTATCTAATAGAAAAACATGATATAATATTTTAAGATTGTCATATGTAGCAAGGTTAGAATATAATAAAATCTAGAACAAAGAATTTGAAATTCAAATTTTTACCTATTTTTGACAAAAATAGATCAGCGAAGAGTATTCTGTTGTGTAACAGGGTGATTCACCTCTGTCATCATTTATATGAAATACTTGATAAAATAATCAAACTTCCTTTGCTCTATACTCATCAGACAACCTTTCAAATGGTAATTTAATTTCTCAATATTTATTTTTTTTCAATTATGGGGTACAATGTGCTGGTTTTATATACCATGTGAAATATTTTCATCAAACTGTTTAACATAGCCTTCACTGCATATTCTTAGTTATCTCAATATTTATTGAATCAATAAATGACTTTACAGTTATTTTATTACTAGAAATGGGTTATGATGGCATTATACTTTGAGGAAAGACATTGCCTTCCCTGGTAGTGAACAGTTGATTGGTTTTGTTTATAAATACATTTCTTGGTCAATGCTGGTCTGTCCTAATAACTTCTTCACCTCTGGTATGAAATCGTGTCATTTTTGCATTGCCAGTTACTAGGTGGTGAAGATCCGTTTGCCTGCCAAAGGACACTTTTATGCCTATGTTCAGTTTATAAGTTTTATATTTCTGAAATATTTGAATATTTATAAAACAATATTGTTTTATATTTAGTAAAGTAGAACATTTTAAAAATCTTACCTAAATATATAGAGAGAAAATATGAATTTAAAATATCAGCAGTGAAGCATTCCTATTCCTTTTTTGTTATTATATAAATGATACTGAGCAATCTTTTTTCAATCCTCTTCCCCTCATTGTGCAGCAATGATGGCCTTTGTAATATAAATTACATTGTTATGAGGATGGTCTCAGAGTGTATAGTTAATATACTTTTCTCCTTATGAGTCCAGGAAGAAAAATAATACCACAAGCCCCCTTTTGATCCACCTGTAAGGTCTGGAGAATAGGAAGAAACTAATATTTATTTAGGATCTATAGAATTCAAGTAGTAGTTTAGGTTCTTGTAAACATACTATCTTATTTAACCTTATTTTTACAGGTGGTAGAACTAAGGGTCATAAATATTAAGCTATTTGAGTATTGAGTGTGAACACAAATCTAATACCAAAGCCCATGTCCTTTTCAGATCTGGCAGTTGCTACCAATCCTGGTTTCCTGAGACATTACAAATTGTACTGTCTTGTTTTGCTTAGAACCCAGGGCTATTATCTAGCTGTGCTATTGTGTCAATAAACAAGGAGCATGAACAGACCCTTTCCCTCCTACATTTTATTTCCTATGAGTGACTGGTTTTTTGGCATTGAATTTTCTATGACAATGACTGTTCTTTCTGGAGTATTGAATTTACTGAATTAGACTTTGGTATGCTGCTGTGAGTTCTTCATTGTATTTACTTCAAGCCTGTTATTGAGGTCAGTGTGTGTTAACAGTCTTTTCTTTATAAAGTTTCTCAGGAGTAATCTCTTTCTGATGTTGGTACGGAAAACTGCTGTACTTTTCCTTAAGCACTGGCTCCTAGAAACTTAATATCGAAATTGTGACCCATGGTTGGCAAGTGTATCTGATGGTATTCATTTTGAATTTAGCTTCATTTTTGACTCTAATTTATATCTATAATTTCTCTTTGTATTGCCTTTCTCACTTAATGTATGTATGGTATATATTTTTACATTTGTTGATATAATCTGTTACATGGAGAAATAGTTCTAGTAGATAATGTGCACATTTGTAATTAATATTCAAATGTCAATGAAGGAAATATAAATAGTTCATGGAAAAATATCTAGGGGCTGCAAAGATTATTAAGTTTTATTTCTGAAGAAAGTTCAGATTCCATCATGTAACTGAAGATCAAAAATGAATTTATATGATGAAAGTAATACTGTGGGATTGCTCTTGTATAAAAAATCTTAAATATAATTTTAATTAAATAAGATAAGGAAATAAGCTCCTTGGGGTCATAAAATGATGTTTGAAATTATATTAAAAACTTTAATAAATAGTGGCCAGATTTTGAAATAATTTCTTATTCATTTAAAAATTTTTAAATGTTTAAATAATTTTAAAATAATATTTAAATAATTTTTAATTTCTTAAATTCCTAACAAAAGATTCATATTATTTCTGTCTTAACATTTTACTTATAACCTTTCTTAAAAGCCAGATTCTGAGCTACTTGCTATTAAAAATGAGTGACAGCATAAATAATATTGAAGAAGTGTAGAAATGAATGCTATATATGAATGTTATATAAATGAATGTTTACTTTGGTAGTTTTTCATTCCATCTAGTAAGTATTTAACAATCCTGTCTGATGATGATGGAAACAGTGAATGGCATTAATTAATCAGTTCATCTTAGAAAGAAATTTAATTTTCACTCCACTTCCCATCCTTGCCCTTTAACGCAAAGATGACCCAGCCTTTACTAGAAAGTTGTAGGTATACATGTGTGTTACTTTTGTCGTGTTGAGAATTAATTTTTTTAATAATAAAACAGTATATTGTACCACTTGGTATATGATACTAGAATACTTTATTTAAAACAAAATTTCTAGAACAAATATTTTTTCTAGATCTCCTAGCAGGGGTCCTCAAACTACGGCCCATGGGCCACATGCAGCGGTGTGATTGTATCTTTTCCCATTTTGTTTTTTTACTTCAAAATAGGGTATGTGCAGTGTGCATAAGAATTTGTTCATAGTTTGTTTGTTTTTTTAAGTATAGTCCAGCCCTCCAATGGTCTGAAGGACAGTGAACTGGCCCCCTGTTTAAAAAGTTTGAGGACACCTGTAAGTGTAAAAGAAATCCCTATGAGTCTAAAAAAGATTTTTTTTTTTTATTCTTGGGGATTCATCGAGGGTACAAAGAACCAGGTTACACTGATTGCGTTTGTTAGGTAAAGTCCCTCTTATAATTGTGTCCTGTCCTAAAAATGTTTTTTACAATTTTCTATTTCAGTGATCTAAATCAAGTGATTTAACTTTTGGAGACTTTGTTCTAATATTTAAAATGAGGATACTAATATCTTTCATGTGTTGTTTTTCTAGGAGAAAATAAATCAATAGCTTTTCTAGACAAAGCTTTATAATTTGGTGACTCTTTTTAGGATATTTATTTATTTATATTTTTGTTATGTAGGTTTTATTTTAATATTTAGGTTTTTATTTCCTCTTTCTCTCTTTTTTATATGTACCAGAAAATAAAAGGCCTGAATTTTTATATAGCTTGTTTAGAATTAAATTGACTTAATTTCAGTGTTTTTCTTGTTCCTATGATGCTTGAACATGCTAAGTAAAAATGTTATTTCTAGTATCTTCTTTTCAAAGATAGATGAATATGTATTCTATATGAGCACCTGGATTCTTTCTGGATAAAAGGAACCTAAAACAAAGGCTCGAATGCAGGTAGTTTATGTTGATTAGTGATCCTAAGGCTCAGAAGTGGCGCTGGAAAGTAGTGTCAGTATGGGTTCTGAAGTTGTTCACCTCTATAGGGAACTGGATTTCTGTCTCTTCAAGACCTCTGAGGGGCCCTGTACAATGTGCCTCAAAATGGTCCAACCTGCCTGCCAAAGATTTAAGAGGGAACATTTATCCACTGGTTATAATCCAGTACTTCCATGGGTCAAAGGTTGCTTCTTGGGGGTGTTACCTTCTTCACACTTTTCATGTTTGTGGAGGCATCAGACCTCTAGGGCAAAAAGCAAAGATAGTTAGTGTAACTGAGGTGAAGCAGATTGCTACAGAAGTAGCTGGAGAAAAAAAAGTGGACTGAGATGTGAGGTGGGGCTCAAGAGGTGTCTGGTACAATGAAACATACCACTGTATGTCACACACCATCATACTTCTTACTCCACTTTTTTTAATTTTAAAAACAAAACCTACCATTTGGAATTTTAAAAAGAAAAATTCCTTTGAAATATTTTATGGAGCTTTGAGAAGAAAAATTTAATGGATCTCTAAGTAGCAATCCAAATTTTAAAGCATTTTGGATCACATACAATATCCTGATACTAATTAAAATCACAATTTGCATAACTGGCAAAATCAAGTTTCAAGCATTATAGTATAACATTTCTGTAAAAAAGAAGTATAATTATAGTGATGAAAAAATTTTGAAGAACTATGCAACAGACTTAATGTTAATAACCTTTGGAGACAGTAGGCTAAATTTTAGGGACATTAAAGTAGTTTTTCTATAACAGTTAATTATAACAAAAAAATTATAACTACAGTGGCAGCTGTGGCTCAAAGGAGTAGGGTGCCAGCCCCATATACCAGAGGTGGCGGGTTCAAACCGAGCCCCGGTCAAAAACTGCAAAAAAAAAAAAAAAAATTATAACTAAAAGATCTGTAGAAAGACCTGAATAGTAACCTAAAATCTATATTAAAAAATCAACATTAAAAAATAATAATAATAAAATAAAAATAAATCAACATTTATCACAAATGAGTAAGACTTTCATGTAGGTAGGAAGTAGAAACAGTGCTAGTGGCCAACCGTGGACTGAACTAAAGATAGCATGACTGAAATTTTCCTAATGCCAGGCAGATTTAGAATTCTGTGTAATACATTAATAGTTCTTAGAAACCTCTTCACTTTAGTACACTGGGATATAAGTAAATATTTATTTAGAACAACCCTACTGATGACTGTCTTAAAAGACTAATAACAAAAATAAATAAAGTGAGGATCTCATGTGAGTTGGTAGAGATTATACTAGCTTGAGGTATGCTCTCATACAACTTGTCTTAGCCCATACTCTACCCCTAAATCTTTATTTTATCTAGAATGTAGAGGAGGCAATTGTCAAAAGGAAGAACTTGCCACTTATGAAAACTTGCTGTATTTAGGAATTCCATAGAACAATACAGATTGAGTGTCTCCTATCCAAAATGCTTGGGATCAGAAGTGTTCAGATTTCTGCTTTTTTGGATTTTGGAATATTTGCATTATATACTTACCAGTTGAGCATCACTAATCTGAAAATCAGAAATGCTCCAGTGAGCATTTCTTTTCTTTTTTTCTTTTTTTTTTTTTTATTAAATCATAGCTGTGTACATTGATATGATCATGGGGCATCATTCACTAGCTTCACAGACCATTTACCAAGTTTCACATATACCCTTGTAAGATGCACCGCTGTTGTAATCCCACCAATCCCCTTCCCTCTACCCACCTCCCCGCTCCCCTCCACTTCCCCCTTCCCCCTATTCTTAGGTTGTAACTGGGTTATAGCTTTCATGTGAAAACCCTAAATTAGTCTCATAGCAGGGCTGAGTACATTGGGTACTTTCTCTTCCATTCTTAAGATACTTTACTAAGAAGAATATGTTCCAGCTCCATCCATGTAAACATGAAAGAGGTAAAGTCTCCATCTTTCTTTCAGGCTGCATAATATTCCATGTGTACATATACCAAAATTTATTAATCCATTCGTGGATCGATGGGCACCTGGGCTTCTTCCATAACTTAGCAATTATGAATTGGGCTGCAATAAACATTCTGGTACAAATATCTTTGTTATGATGTGATTTTTGTTCTTCTGGGTATATGCCCAGCAGAGGAATTACAGGATTGAATGGCAGATCTATTTTTAGATCTCTAAGTGTTCTCCATATCTCTTTCCAAAAGGAATGTATTAATTTGCATTCCCACCAGCAGTGCAAAAGTGTTCCCTTTTCTCCACATCCGCGCCAACATCTCTGGCCTTGGGATTTTGTGATATAGGCTAGTCTCACTGGAGTTAGATGGTATCTCAAAGTAGTTTTGATTTGCATTTCTCTGATGATTAAAGATGATGAGCATTTTTTCATATGTCTGAAGGCCACGCGCCTGTCTTCTTCAGAGAAGTTTCTCTTCAAATCCCTTGCCCAGCCTGCGATGGCGTCCCTTGTTCTATTCTTGCTAATGCGTTTGAGTTCTCTGTGGATTCTGGTTATTAAACCTTTCTCGGAGACATAACCTGCAAATATCTTCTCCCATTCTGAGGGCTGTTTGCTTGCTTTACTTACTGGGTTCTTGGCTGTGCAGAAGCTTTTTAGTTTGATCAAATCCCAGTAGTGTATTTTTGAAGCTGCTTCAATTGCCCGGGGGGTCCTCCTCATAAAATACTCGCCCAGACCGATTTCTTCAAGGGTTTTCCCTGCACTCTCCTCTAGTATTTTTATAGTTTCATGTCTTAAGTTTAAATCTTTGATCCAGTGAGAGTCTATCTTAGTCAATGGTGAAAGGTGTGGGTCCACATTCAGTCTTTTACAGGTTGCCAGCCAGTTCACCCAGCACCATTTGTTAAATAGGGAATCTTTTCCCCACTGAATGTTTTTAATTGGCTTGTCAAAGATTAAATAGCGGTAAGTAGCTGGATTCATCTCTTGATTCTCTATTCTATTCCGCACATCTACCTCTCTGTTTGTGTGCCAATACCATGCTGTTTTGATCACTATCGATTTGTAGTATAGTCTGAGGTCTGGTAGCGTAATTCCTCCTGCTTTGTTTTTATTTCTGAGTAGTGTCTTGGCTATTCGAGGTTTTTTCTGATTCCATATAAAACGAAGTATTTTTTTTTCCAGATCTTTAAAGTATGACAGTGGAGCTTTAATAGGGATTGCATTGAAATTATATATTGCTTTGGGTAGTATAGACATTTTAACTATGTTGATTCTTCCCAGCCATGAGCATGGTATGTTTTTCCATTTGTTAATATTTTCAGCTATTTCTTTTCTTAGAGTTTCATAGTTCTCTTTATAGAGATCTTTCACGTCCTTTGTTAGATAAATTCCCAAATATTTCATCTTCTTTGGCACTACTGTGAATGGGACAGAGTCCTTAACTGTATATAAAGGCTACCGATTTATGAATGTTGATTTTGTAACCTGAGACGCTGCTGTATTCCTTGATCACTTCTAAGAGTTTTGTAGTAGAGTCCGTAGTGTTTTCCAGATATACTATCATATCATCCGCAAAGAGTGAAAGTTTGATCTCTTCTGACCCTATATGGATACCTTTGATCGCCTTTTCTTCCCTAATTGCGGTGGCTAAAACTTCATTACAATGTTAAAAAGCAATGGAGACAATGGGCAGCCTTGTTTGGTTCCTGATCTGAGTGGAAATGATTCCAATTTAACTCCATTCAATATGATATTGGCTGTGGGTTTGCTGTAGACGGCCTCTATCAGTTTAAGAAATGTCCCTTCTATACCGATTTTCGTAAGTGTTTTGATCATGAAGGGATGCTGGATATTATCAAAAGCTTTTCTGCATCGATTGAGAGAATCATATGGTCTTTGTTTTTTAATTTGTTTATGTGCTGGATTACATTTATAGATTTACGTATATTGAACCAGCCTTGAGATCCTGGGATAAAACCGACTTGGTCATGTGTGTAATTTGTTTGATGTGTTGCTGGATTCTGCTTGTTAGGATCTTGTTGAATATTTTTGCATCTACATTCATTAGTGATATTGGTCTATAATTTTCTTTTCTTGTTGGGTCTTTTCCTGGTTTGGGGATCAGGGTGATGTTTGCTTCATAGAACGTGTTGGGTACTCTTCCTTCTTTTTCTACCTTTTGGAACAGGTTGAGCAATATAGGTACTAATTCCTCTTTAAAGGTTTGGTAGAATTCTGACGTGAAACCATCTGGTCCCGGGCTTTTCTTTTTAGGGAGGTTTTGTATGGTTGATGCTATTTCCGAACTTGATATGGGCCTGTTCAACATTTCCACTTGATTCTGGCTAAGTCTTGGAAGGTGACATGCTTCCAAGTATCGGTCAATTTCCTTCAGATTTTCATATTTCTGAGAATAAAGTTTCTTGTAATATTCATTAAGGATTTTTTGGATTTCTGAGGAGTCTGTTGTTATTTCATCTTTGTTGTTTCTGATTGATGAGATTAGAGATTTTACTCTTTTTTTCCTGATTAGGTTGGCCAAAGGTTTATCTATTTTATTGACCTTTTCGAAAAACCAGCTTTTTGATTTATTGATCTGTTGTATTATTCTTTTGTTTTCAATTTCATTTAATTCTGCTCTAATTTTGGTTATTTCTTTTCTTCTACTGCATTTGGGGTTGGAATATTCTTCCTTTTCCAATTGCTTGAGTTGTCCCATTAAGTTGTTAACTTCCTCTCTTTCAGTTCTCTTGAGAAAGGCTTGCAGTGCTATAAATTTCCCTCTTAGAACTGCCTTTGTGGTGTCCCAGAGGTTCTGATAGTTCGTGTCTTCATTGTTGTTTTGTTCCAAAAAATTGGCGATTTCTTTCTTAATCTCATTTCTGACCCAGCTATCATTCAGCATAAGGTTATTTAACTTCCATGTTTTTGTATGACTATGCAGATTCCTGTTGTTACTCAGCTCAAGTTTTATTCCATGGTGGTCCGAGAAGATGCAAGGAATAATTTCTATTCCTTTAAATTTACTGAGGTTAGACTTGTGACCTAAGATGTGATCGATTTTGGAGTAAGTTCCATGGGCTGATGAGAAGTATGTGTATTCAGTTTTGTTGGGATGAAATGTTCTGTAGATGTCTGCTAAATCCAAATGTTGGATGGTTAAGTTTAAATCTAAGATTTCTTTGCTCAGCTTCTTGTTGGAGGATCTATCCAACACTGCCAAAGGAGTGTTGAAATCTCCGACGATTATGGAGCTGGAGGAAATCAAGTTGCTCATGTCTGTTAGAGTTTCTCTTATAAATTGAGGTGCATTCTGGTTGGGTGCATAGATATTAATAATTGAGATCTCATCATAGTGAGTATTACCCTTAACAAATATGAAGTGACCATTCTTGTCCTTCCTTACTTTTGTTGGTTTAAAGCCTATTGTATCTGCAAATAAAATTGCAACACCTGCTTTTTTCTGATTACCATTTGCCTGAAATATGGACGACCATCCTTTCACCCTGAGTCTGTATTTGTCTTTTAGGTTAAGATGTGACTCTTGTATGCAACAGATATCTGGCCTGAGTTTTTGTATCCAGTCAGCTAACCTATCCTCTTTAGAGGACAGTTTAAGCCGTTCACATTAATGGAGAATGTTGATAAGTCTGGTGAAATTTTGGGTATCGAGTTTTTCAAAAGTCCAGTGGGCATTTTTAATCCTTTCGCCAGTGTGGAAATTGGAATTTGATCCGAAGTTTCTGAGTGAGTTTACTATTGTGGTATAGGATTGGGTTGGTCATTATGGAGGATAGGTCTGAGAATATCCTGAAGAGCTGGTTTGGTTATGGCAAATTTCTTCAACATGTGAATGTCGTTAAAGTATTTCATTTCTCCATCATAAATGAAACTCAGTTTAGCTGGATACAAGATCCTGGGTTGAAAGTTATTTTGCTTTAAGAGATTAAAAGTCGGTGACCACCCTCTTCTGGCTTGAAAAGTTTCAGCAGAGAGATCTGTAGTCATTCTAATATTCTTCCCTTTGAAGGTAATGGTTTTCTTTCTCCTGGCAGCTTTGAGGATTTTCTCCTTCATATTAACTTTAGTGAAGTTAATTATGATATGCCTTGGGGATGTCTTATTGGGGTTGAGTCGTGCTGGGGTTTTCAAGCTGTCCGCTATCTGAATTTCAGAATCTCTAGGCATGTCTGGAAAATTCTCTTTCATAATTTCATGCAGAAGGGCCTCTGTGCCCAGCGAGGCCACTTCATCTGTTTCTGGAACTCCTATGATTCAGATATTCACCTTCTTTGAATTATCCCAGAGCTCTCTGATTGAGTGATACGTTTTTGCTCTCCATTTCTCTTCCTCTTTGAGAGTTTGGGAGCATTCAAAGGCTTTATCTTCGATGTCAGAAATCCTTTCTTCTGCTTGCTCCATTCTGTTACTGAGGGATTCTACTGTATTTTTTATATCTTTGAGGGCTGCAAATTCTTGCTTCAGTGTGTCTAAGTCTTTGGTGGTTTTGTCTTTAAATTCGTTAAATTCTTGAGACAACTTTTGAATTTCTCCTCGAATTCCTAATTCCACTTTGTTAATCTTGTCTGCAGTCCAAATTCTGAATTTGATTTCTGACATCTCAGCCAGTTGTTTATGAATGGTATCTTCAATTGCATCTGCCATAGCTTACCTTTGGGGGGTTGATCTATTCTGGTTATTCATGTTACCAGAGTTTTTCTGCTGATTCCGCCCCATGGTTGTTTTAATCCCTCTGATTTTTTTCCCCTGGGGCTTTGTCGAGGGCCCGTACAGTGTTGTGGCCTGAGAAACTGGGGCCCTGTCTGGTGTGGTGGGGCTAAATGGTTCTGCCTTGTTTTCAGCTGGTTTCTGTTCCACCCTAGTGAAACAGATACTTTGGATTGAAGTCTCAGCTGTGGAGAAATATCAGCAATTAAGTCACCCCGCCCCCCACCTGCAAACAATTGGAAAAGAAAAATCAAACCTTCCTACCACCCTGCACCTAGGGCACCACCTGATTTGTCCTCAGGTGATTGGTTCCGTTCAAAAATGTCCAAATCAATTGTCTCAGTCTGCACCTGTCTTGAGTGAGAGAGTTTAAGAGGTCTCTGGGAACTGGATCACAGGGGTCTGGTGACTAATCTGGTGTGGCTTGCTCCAGTGCTGCGTGGAGTCAGGAGAAGCCACCCAGCCTATAAATCAGTCTGGGAAGGTTGCTGCCTCCTTCCCCACCTTGCATCACTTCACACCCAGTCACTGATAGCCCTGCAGTTGGCTGACCCAGTTGCCTGTAGTGAATCGGTACTCCAGGAGTTTGTACCTGCCTGAATCACAAGGAGGTCTGCCAGGCCGCTGCGCTCTGCTTCTCTCCAGCAGGAGGAGGTGAGGCCTGACAACCTCGGGTGCTAGATGAAGGTTGAGGGGTTTTCACTCAGGTCCAGTCTCACCCCTGATTAATGTTACTGTCAGAACAGAACAGAACAACTCTGCGTTTCCCCTGCAGAAGAGAAGCTGAATTGAGTTCCAAATCAGCTTGTCTTTGCTCTTGTATTGTCTATAGGCTGACGATCCCCTGAGGGCCAGGTGCATCTTAGGTTTAGTAAAGCGGACCTCTGGGTCAGCCCCACCCTGTGAGTTTCCCTGGTTTGCAAGTTGGAGTTGCCTCAGGCAAACTCAGAGTCTCTGGTTGCCCAGGGAGACAGGGGGTGTGGCTTCAGAATATTCTCTAGTGAGCCATATTGCTAGCAAAAGAGGGCTGCTGCCTTATGGCTCAGGCAACCATTGCTCCGGTGTAGCTCCCCTCCGGCCAACCATCCTCTCTCCACTCCCGTATCCCAGAGTCTGCACCAACCGGCTGCAGCCCAGCACTGTCTACACCCCTCGAGCAATTGCCCAAGAGTCTGGACCCCTGGGGGACAGGCCTCCAGATGTTGGAGCGAGAGCAGAGGGGAGCGCGGGGAGCGCTGGAAGCCTGGGGTTACGGGCAGAGAACACACACAGCTTTACACAGTTTTATGCCTGGCCGTATTGTCACCAAAAGACGGCTGTCGCACTGTGCCTCAGGGAACTGCCACTCTGGTGCAGTCCCCTCTCCGCCGACCGACCGGGACTGGCCTCCAGACCCCAGTGTGAGCGAAGGGGAGTGCTGGGAGCTCAGAATTCCAGGTAGAGACTATATACAGTTTATACAGTTTTATGCCTGGCAGGAGGACGCCGTGGCACCCTAGGAGGGGAGGTAGGTCCAGTTTTTAGAGGGTCTCTCCCGTGGAGTATAGTGGGAGGACCTTTGAACTCTGCCCTGTTGTTTGTGGGGCACTCTGAGCTGTTCTCATGGGGGAGGGGACTCCCGTCCACTTGGTGATGGATTTTGTACCTTTTGTTTGTATCCTTGTGGTCGCAGCTCACCTTAGCGGGGTTGACGTGCGTTCTACAACCTTCTCTCTTAGTGCAGCTCAAATTCACCAGGTTACTTGCTGAATTTTTGTCCTTTAACTCTCCTTCTGAATGGGAGCCTCTGTGGAAAGCTGGCTTCAGTCAGCCATCTTGTCTCCTCCCCTCCAGTGAGCATTTCCTGGGAGTTTCATGTTGGTGCTCAAAAAGTTTGGGATTTTGGAGCACTTCAAATTTTGGTAATTTGGATTGGGGATACTCAACATGTATAAGTGTCAGAGTGCCCTTTAATACCTGGGCAAATAGAGATAGAGAGCTGAGGAAAATTTATGAGGTGATGTGTTGTTCCCTGAAACAGATATATATTTAAGGATGAATAAAGAAAAAGAATAGGAAAGAGAAGAGGAAGTATCCTTTAATATAATACAAAAAAGTCCATCTCCATGAATTAGGTTTATTAAGAAATTTTGTTTAATGTTCCAGGGGAGAGTAAAAAAACATTGCTTGTATTAAAAAGGAATAACATACTATAAAGACTTTAAGGACACTATAAACTGAGAAAAAAATGAACTAAGAAAATACTTCTATAAAACTAACAGACTAGAAATAGAAATTAAACCTTACTGAAAACAGCAAATCAGATATTGCAGAAAATTGAAATAATGAGAGACACAAGATGAACTTTAATAATACTCAGATATTTATTAAATGAAGAAAAAGGCAAAAAGTGAGAGTAGATGAGGCTATAGAGAATAGATTATGGTTAACCCTCGTTCAAGTAATTGTTAATTTCTTTTTTTTATTATTTTTTCTTTTTCTTTTTTTTTACTGTTAAATCATAGCTGTGTACATTAGTGCAATCACCTCTACCCATTCTAAGATGCACCATAGATGTGGCCCCACCCATTACCCTCCCTCCACCAAAACCTCCCCCTCCCTTCCCCTTCCTTTGCCCTTTCCCCATAGTCTTGTGCTATAGTTGGGTTATAGTCTTCATGTGAAAGCTATAATTTAGCTTCATAGTAGGGCTGAGTACGTTGGATACTTTTTCTTCCATTCCTGAGATACTTTGCTAAGAAGAATATGTTCCAGCTCCATCCACGTAAACATGAAAAAGGTAAAGTCTCCATCTTTCTTTAAGGCTGCATAGTATTCCATGGTATACATGTACCACAATTTGCTAGTCCATTCATGGGTTGATGGGCACTTGGGCTTCTTCCATGACTTAGCAATTATGAATTGGGTTGCAATAAACATTCTGGTACAGATGTCTTTGTTATATTGTGAATTTTGGTCTTTTGGGTATAAACCTAGTAAAGGAATTATAGGATCGAATGGCAGGTCTATTTTTAGGTCTCTAAGTATTCTCCAAACATCCTTCCAGAAGGAACGTATTAGTGTGCATTCCCACCAGCAGTGTAGAAGTGTGCCTTTTCCTCCACATCCATGCCAACATTTCTGGTTTTGGGATTTTGTTATGTGGGCTACTCTTACTGGGGTTAGGTGATATCTCAGAGTAGTTTTGATTTGCATTTCTCTGATGATTAAGGATGATGAGCTTTTTTTCCATGTGTTTGTAAATCTTGCGTCTGTCTTCTTTAGAGAAGTTTCTCTTCAAGTCCCTTGCCCATCCTGAGATGGGGGTCACGTGTTCTTTTCTTGTTAATATGTTTGAGTTCTCTGTGGATTCTGGTTATTAGACCTTTATCGGAGGTATATCCTGCAAATATTTTCTCCCATTCTGAGGGCTGTTTGCTTGTTTTACTCACTATGTTCTTGGCTATGCAGAAGCTTTTTAGTTTGATCAGGTCCCAGTAGTGTATTTTTGATACTGCTTCAATTGCCTGGGGAGTCCTCCTCATAAAATATTCACCCAGGCCGATTCCTTCAAGAGTTTTCCCTGCACTTTTTTCAACTATTTTTATAGTTTTATGTCTTAAGTTTAAATCTTTTATCCAGTGAGAGTCTATCTTAGTTAATGGTGAAAGGTGTGGGTGCAGTTTCAATCTTCTGACAGGTTGCCAGCCAGTTTACCCAGCACCATTTGTTAAATAGGGAATCTTTTCCCCACTGAATATTTTTAATTGGCTTGTCAAAGATCAAATAATGGTAAGTAGCTGGATCCATCTCTTGGTTCTCTATTCTGTTCCAGACAACTACTTCTCTGCTTTTGTGTCAGTACCATGCTGTTTTGATCACTATGGATTTATAGTACAGTCTCAGGTCTGGTAGCGTGATTCCTCCTGCTTTGTTTTTATTGCTCAGTAATGTTTTGGCTATTCAAGGTTTTTTCTGATTCCATATAAAACAAAGTATTATTTTTTCAAGATCTTTAAAGTATGATAATGGAGCTTTAATAGGAATTGCATTGAAATTATATATTGTTTTGGGCAGTATGGACATTTTAACAATGTTGATTCTTCCCAGCCATGAGCATGGTATGTGTTTCCATCTGTTAACATCTTCGGCTATTTCTTTTCTTAGAGTTTCATAGTTCTCTTTGTAGAGATCTTTCACGTCCTTTGTTAGGTATACTCCCAAATATTTCTTCTTCTTTGGCACTACTGTGAAAGGAATAGAGTTCTTGACTGTTTGTTAGGCTTGGTTATTGTTGGTATATATAAAGGCTACAGATTTATGGGTGTTGATTTTGTAGCCTGAGACATTGCTATAGTCCTTGATCACTTCTAAAAGTTTTGTAGTAGAATCCCTAGTGTTTTCCAGATATAGGATCATATCATCTGCGATGAGTGAAAGTTTGATCTCTTCTGATCGTATGTGGATACCCTTGATCACCTTTTCTTCCCTAATTGCAATGGCTAAAACTTCCATTACAATGTTAAAGAGCAATGGAGACAATGGGCAACCTTGCCTGGTTCCTGATCTAAGTGGAAATGATTTCAATTTAGCTCCATTCAATACGATCTTGGCTGTGGGTTCGCTGTAGATGGCCTCTATTAGTTTAAGAAATGTCCCTTCTATACCAATTTTCTTAACTGCTCTGATCATGAAGCGATGCTGGATATTACCAAAAGCTTTTTCTGCATCAATTGAAAGAATCATATGGTCTTTATTTTTAAGTTTGTTTATGTGTTGATTTACATTTATAGATTTACGTATATTGAACCAGCCTTGAGACACTGGGATAAATCCCACTTGTTCATGGTATATAATTTTTTTGATGTGTTGTTGGATTCTGTTTGTTAGGATCTTATTGAATATTTTAGCATCTATGTTCATTAGTGATATTGGTGTGTAATTTTCTTTTCTTGTTGGGTCTTTCCCTGGTTTGGAGATCAAGGTGATGTTTGCTTCGTAGAATGTGCTGGGTAATATTTTTTCTTTTTCTATATTTTGGAAGAGGTTTCGTACTATAGGTACTAGTTCTTCTTTAAATGTTTGGTAGAATTCTGACGTAAAGCCATCTGGTCCTGGGCTTTTCTTTTTAGGGAGATTTTGTATAGTTGATGCTATTTCAGAACTTGATATAGGCCTGTTCAACATTTCCACTTCATTCTGGCTAAGTCTTGGTAGGTGGCGTGCTTCCAGGTATTGATCGATTTCTTTCAGATTTTCATTTTTGTGAGAGTAGAGTTTCTTGTAGTATTCGTTAAGAATTTTTTGAATTTCTGAGGGGTCTGTTGTTATTTCATCATTACCATTTCTGATTGATGAAATTAGAGATTTTACTCTTTTTTTCCTGGTCAGGTTGGCCAACGATTTATTTTCTTGATCTTTTCTAAAAACCAACTTTTGGATTTGTTGATCTGTTGTATAATTCTTTTGTTTTCAATTTCATTTAATTCTGCTCTGATTTTGGTTATTTCTTTTCTTCTGCTGCATTTGGGGTTGAAGTGTTCTTCTTTTTCCAGTTGCCTGAGATGTTCCATGAAGTTATTGACTTCCTCTCTTTACGTTTGTTTGAGGAAGGCTTGCTATAAATTTCCCTCTTAGGACTTTCTTTGCAGTATCCCAGAGGTTCTGGTAATTCGTGTCTTGAGTGTTGTTTTGTTCCAAAAATATGGTGATTTCCGTCTTAATCTCGTCTATAACCCATGTATCCTTCAGCATAAGGTTGTTTAGCTTCCATATTTTTGTACGGGTATGCAGGCTCCTGTTGTTATTTAGTTCAACTTTTATTCCATGATGGTCTGAGAAGATGCAAAGAATAATTTCTATTTTGTTAAATTTGCTGAGGTTAGATTTGTGGCCTAGGATGTGGTCAATTTTGGAGTATGTTCTGTGGGCTGATGAGAAGAATGTGTATTCAGTTTTTTGGGGATGAAATTTTCTGTAGATGTCTGTTAAGTCCAGGTGTTGAATGGTTGAGTTTAAATCTAAAATTTCTTTGTTTAGCTTCTTTTTGGAGGATCTAACCAGGACTGCTAAAGGGGTGTTAAAATCTCCAACTACTATGGAAGTGGAGGAAATCGAGTTGCTCATGTCTGTTAGAGTTTCTCTTATAAATTGAGGTGAGTTGTGGTTGGGTGCATAAATATTAATAATTGAGATCTCATCATATTGAGTATTACCTTTAACAAATATGAAGTGTCCATCCTTATCCTTCCTTATTTTGGTTGGTTAAAGCCTATTGCGTCTGCGAACAGGATTGCAACGCCTGCTTTTCTCTGCTTTCCATTTGCCTGGAATATAGATGACCATCCCTTCACCTTGAGTTTATATCTGTCTTTTAATGTAGGATGCGAATCTTGGATGCAGCAGCTGTCTGGCTTGAGTTTTTGTATCCAGTCCGCCAACCTATGCCTCTTTAGAGGACAATTTAAACCATTCACATTAATTGAGAGTATTGATAAGCCTTTCGAGAGACTGGTGGACATTTTTAATCCTTTTGCGACTGTGGAAGTTGGAATTTGATCAAAAAGTTTCTGGGTGAGTTTACTTTTGTGGTGGAGGATTATGCTGGTCTTTATGGAAGATAGGTCTGAGAATATCCTGGAGAGCTGGTTTAGTTGTGGCAGATTTCTTCAACATGTGAATGTCGTTGAAGTATTTAATTTCTCCATCATAAATGAAGCTCAGTTTAGCTGGGTACAGGATCCTGGGTTGAAAGTTATTTTGTTTTAGGAGATTGAAAGTCAATGACCATCCTCTTCTAGCTTGAAAGGTTTCAGCAGAGAGATCTGCAGTTATTCTGATATTCTTCCCCTTGTAGGTAATGGTTTTCTTTCGTCTGGCAGCTTTCAGAATTTTCTCCTTCATATGAACTTTAGTGAAATTGATTATGATGTGTCTGGGGGATGTCTTATTTGGGTTGAGTCATGCTGGAGTTCTGAAACTGTCTGCTATCTGAATTTTGGAATCTCTTGGCATGTCTGGAAAGTTCTCCTTAATAATCTCATGGAGAAGAGACTCTGTGCCTTGTGAGGCCACTTTGTCACTTTCGGGGATCACTATAAGATGAATATTGGTTTTCTTCAAATTATCCGAGAGCTCTCTGAGAGTGTGGTCTGTTTTTGCTCTCCATTTCTCTTCTTCTTTGAGGGTTCGGGAGCATTCGAAAATGTTGTCTTCAATGTCAGAAATCCTTTCTTCTGCTTGCTCCACTCTGTTACTGAGGGATTCTACTGTGTTTCTCAGATCTTTGAGGGATGCAACTTCTTGTCTCAATGTGTCGAAATCTTTGATCATTTGGTCTTTGAATCCGTTGAATTGTTGAGATAACTTTTGGAATCTAATTCGATCTTATTTGCTATCGAGATCCTGAATTCAATTTCTGACATCTCAGCTATTTGTTTGTGCATGGGGTCTTGTGCTGTTTCTGCCCCATTGATCCTTGGGGGAGTTGATCTACTCTGATTATTCATATTGCCAGAGGTTTTCTATTGATTTCGCCTCATGATTGTTTTTCACCAT
Organism: Nycticebus coucang; assembly: GCF_027406575.1. NCBI lineage: Eukaryota > Metazoa > Chordata > Mammalia > Primates > Lorisidae > Nycticebus > Nycticebus coucang. The sequence goes on from NC_069804.1 coordinate 20,406,767, forward strand.
TGCCTCTGGCTGTCCTCAGAGTTGGGGAGGTGTCTCTCCAAGATTAGACCCCAGCGGGATCACTCTATTGTTGCTGGATCTTTGTAGGGAGTGACCCTGTGTAGTTCCTCTGGGGCTGCTCTAGCTAGGGAGTTCTGGTTGTGGAAGCAGCTCTGGTTTGTGACACACCCAGATCCAGGAACAGGGCTGGGATTGGCGCGTACAGTTCTGGAAGTGCCAGGTGCCCAGTGACTTTGGCACAGAGAGCCCAAGGCTCCAGCAGTCTCTGGCCAGGAGAAGAGCTCTGCACAGAGGCAGGGAGGGCTCCAAAGGGCACGCAGCTACCACAGTCCCTGTCCAGATGAACAGGCTAGTGTGGAAGCTGGGAGGATACAGGAGGGAGGACGCAGGGTTGTGTGGCTCCCGCAGTTCCTGGTCAGGGAATGTGGAGGCCCGGTGGGTAAGGGTCACCGGTCGGGGGTCGCTGCACAGCTTTTATAGAGGTCTGGGCGGCGCCAAGCCCAGGAGTTTGAGGTTGCTATGAGCTGTGACGTCACAGCACTCTACCCAGGGCAACAGCCCAAGGCTCCAGCATGCCAAAACCGTCTCACTCTGCCCCTAAGGATTAAGGCTGTAAGGCAGCTCAGTCCCCACCTTTAGGCTGCTCAGTCAGTAGGTTACTTTGACCTGCCCAATCCTTTCTCTGAGACCCTGAGTGAGGAGCTTGCTGGGGCAGTTCTTTCACAATGGCTTCCTGCGCCCAGCTCAGTGTCTCAGTCTGGGGCCCCAGACAATGCCCAAAGTTCTCCGCACTCCTGCTCAAGCTCTCCCTAAGGCAGTTCAACTGAGTGCCAAGTCCAAGAACACCGAAACAGTTCACAGGTAAGGCCTTTCCGGTTTGCAGTCTCACTGCTGCTTGTACTTACGGTTGCCGGCGTGATTAGGTCGATCGAACACACACAACCACTTGCCAGTTTTCCACTGTTTTTGTCCTCCTCTTGGGGTCCAGAAGTCCCTTGCTGGCTCCCTGTATCCTCAAAGGGATGATTATAGGCAGATCCCACCAGCCAGAGATGCCTGGAGTCTTGTCTCCCCAGACTCGCTGTTCCCAGTTGCAGGGAAGCTGTTACTCAGCCGCCATCTTTAATCTCTCTCCGTTAATTTCTAAGGAAGAAAGCAACATGAAACAAAGGATATATATAATAGAATAATTTAGGAACAAAAATTTGAAGTTTTGGATTATTTACCAAAGTTAGAAAATGTATTGGAAAGTTAACAATATAAAATGTATTTGGTAAATTCTCCAGTTCAAATGAGAGGAAGGAACTATGCATTTATTCCATTAGAGGGAACTTAGAAAGATTTGACATCAATGAAATAAAAATTAGATTGTATTCAGATCTCTACTTTGAACCCATAACTGTCAGAAGCCAGTCGAATAAAGTCTATAATTTTTTCCTAAATATCAATGTTCACTTTTTATTTCAAAATATTAAAGAAGTACAAATGTTTTTGTTACCTGGATACACTGTATAATGCTGAACTCAGGGCTTTCAGTCTGCCCGTCACCATGACAGTGTTCATTGTACCAAATAGCATAAATTTTTGAGAGAAAAACAATGTCCAAAAAATTTTATATCTAACTGAATTATCAATCATGTGTGAAAGCAATAAAAAGATACTTTTAGATCAGAAAAGTCACTAACGTACCTTTTTGGGACGGGTTTGAATAAGATCACTAAATAAATGAAGCAAAATTAGAATTCTAGAATAGGAGAGCACAGAATAGGAAAGGACTAGGGATGAACAACAAAACCAGATGTATAATAAGGAACAAAACCCCGTATGAATGCCAATACTGTTTTTAAATGGAGGTTGTAATTGATAAATCAAAAAGATAATGCACATATTGCAGAGTTTGTTTTTCAACAGGGACAAGCTCTGCATTCCTATAATGGTAATCAGAAAGATCACTATTACTTTCCAGTGGCAGTTATCCTCAGATAACAAGGACTTCCTGTAAAACAATAAAGAAATACAATTTTCTCTTGTTAGTTCATAAACCCAAACACACGTGTGCACATACACATACATGTTAAACATATACAGATGCTGGTGATAACCTGATGAAAGTAGAATGAGCATACATTAGTGCTGGGCATGTTTATTCAGAAGATCTTTTTTGAAAGGAAGTTTTAGGCTATTTCAAGGCTCACAAACATTAATACTATCATATTTATGGTATGCCTCAAGCACTATTTTAAGTGCTCTATAAAAAGTAACTCATTTGGTCTTCATAGAAACCTTATAAGATAAGTATTATTACTGCCATCTCCATTTTACAGATGAGAAAACTGAAGCATAGGGAGGTTAGGTGACTTTACTGAGTAATACAGTTAGAAAGCATGTGGGATCCAATTTGAATTCAGGCAGTCTGGCTCCCAAGTCCATACTATAATGTGTTGGAAACTCAGTAATGTTTTATATAAAGTGTTTATGGCAGCATTATATATAATAATGAAAAATAAGAAATAATAAGATAATGCTTCAGTAAACTATGGTGCATTCACAGGGCGAAATATTTGCTATTCCCATTAACTGTTTCAAACTGTGAATATATAATTTAAAAGTCTTATTTACAAATACACCTAAGATACGCATTTGCCAATTTAAAGGAAAGATTCTAAGTGATAATGGTTAGTAAAAACCAGATTGAAAACATAACACAGAATGAATCATCACTGTTGAAAATTTAAAATGAGAATATTCTATAATATTACTGTGTATTATATTTACATAGTAAGATAATAGCTGATTCTTTTTTAGTTTCAAGTATCTTCCCAATTATTTTCAATTAATTAGGTGCTTATAATGAAAAAATATAAAAGTATATATCTATACTAGTATATTTATAATGCCAATGCCTTTTAATGGATAATTTTACCATGTGGTAAAATAGGCAAGTGATTTGAAAACTCCTTAGGCTAGATTTTCTGTTCACTTTTCTCATCTCTAAAATTGGAGGGAGTATTTCTGCTTAAAATCGGAGAGTAGTGGGCCATGAAAACAAAAAGGCTGATACAAAGGGAAGTTGGTTACAATATTGGGCAGGGATGGGTATTAATATGAAATGTGAGAATGAGTAAAAGATAACTAAACATATTGGATTTCCTTGGAATTTGCCATTAATACAATGGAACAAACAACAGAGTGCAACCATAAAGGCAAAAGGCAATACAGGTAATCAATGTAGAATATATCTGAGTGATTATTGACTAAAAATAAATAGTATAATGTTTTACTATGGATCTGCTCTTTCCCTCTCCTTTAGACTTTCTCCCAGATTATACATTCTCTGGTGTGTTTAGAGCCCATCTGTTTAGCTCTACACAGATCCTTGTTTTACATAGTAAACAGTTACAGAATCTGAAGTTTTCTTCAGTTCTGTACTTTCACCTCACTCCACCTTTCACTACAGCCTTTAAATCTGGAGTGATAAGCACTCCTGAGAAGCCATTTCAGATCTTGTACTTTAGCAGACTTCCTCTGCTTGTCACAGCCCTGCTACTTTCATTGGTGAGCCTGGAACACTTGTCAGCTTTGATTAAACTCATGGAAATCCCAGGCCAGGCGTAATCGTTAGGGTCACGTCGTTTAAATCAGATGGTTCAAAACTCAAAAACACCTTTTACAGTAACCAACGTAGGAGCCTTGTATATGGCACTTGCTTTTTACTTTATCATGTTGTAAAAATGCAGGAAGAATAAATATAGAAAATGCCTATTTTAATGTTAAGATTATCATTAATTATATAATACTTTCCAATTTACAAAGCACTCTCAAGAATACTCTCTTCTCTTTTCTCTCTACATTCTCTCTCCCTCCTTACCCTCTCTATCCTCTTTGTATTCCAAGCTGGGTTTTTTCTCTTTCATTACTTAGGTTTTATAATGAATTAAGCTTATTTTGGCCTGTTAAGTATTTGTTTTATTTCATAAACATTCTGTGTAATTTTTTTCTTTCTTTAAATTTATGAAGTCTTTACTCCTAAACGGCATCTGTACTGAGATTATTATCTCTGCTATCCAAATTAGAAGTGGCTTAAACTGTACAGAGCCAACAGTTAGAGGTAAAGGAAGAGCCTGGGGAAGAAAGTAAAGAGCTCATTTTAGTTTTTGTCCTGACATCTGTATCATATCATTTATATAAGCGTAGCTTTCCTCTTCTAATCACCCAAAACCTTGTGGATGTATTTAAGTGCTAAGGTAGCAGCATGCCCCATAATGAAATAAAAGTGATTATATTAATATTAATAATTTATCTTTAGAGATGTCTTGAAAAAAGTGCTACTCAAAAATCCTTGAAAATAATTTTACTGGTTGTCAGAAAGTCCCTGATGCTATGAAAAGGAAGCTTTTGCCAGCTATATCCCAGAGTTGTCTTCTCTTAAAGCCGTGATCCTGATTTAAAAGCAAATTAATTTTTTTGTTATGGTTAAGATCTTCATTGTAACTGTAGCATTTAAACAAAAAAAATTATGTTCAATCTGATTAAAACGTGAATTCTGAGCTTTGTAAATGGAAAACATGAGATGCTGCTTTATTTTTTCAAAAGTTCTATTGATCTTTCTATCTTAATCCTTTTTACTATCTTTTTGGTGAACTTACAGAGGATTGCTACCACTATTAGTCAGCTATTGGTTTCTTGAGTATTGTATTACCTTATCTTCAGGTTTTGACAGTTTGGTGGTTAATTGCATTGTAAATTATTTTAACTGTAAATTAACTTTTCCACAACTGAAGTCCCACACAGGAGAAGAAAAAGCAGAAATCCAGATATAATATGACAGAGGTAGAAAATGTTTGCCTTTCCTGGGACAAAAAGAAAATCCATATACGCTAAAGGGAACGTAGCCTACATGAAGAAGTAAAGTAATCTGGTTTTAGTGTTTCTTATTATGATTTAGATAGACATTATGTAAGGCAGTATATTTATATGAGTGTTCTTGCATTACATTTGCTGAACACATTATGCATTGCAAAATGCTTTCATATTCAGACCGATTCTGAGGGTATAATACTTGTCTTCAAAGAGTAATACTCATTTTTGTTAGAGAGGCAAGTGAGGGTAATGTCGAAAGATCATTGGTCTGAGAGTTGAAAGATTTAGTGTTCTAACCCCATTACGACACTTACTAGCTGTGAACAAGGTATATTAGCCTTTCTAACTAATTTGGGAGCTTGGAGTATCTGTAACTTTTATGGTATAAATGCCTTGATTCTTTAGTGATAAACAAAATCATTAGCAAGCAGTGTGGCCATTTGAAGTAATAAATTGGAGGACTGCTTTCATCTGAGACTATGCTATCTGTGATCGAGGATACTACAGATTTTTTAAAGTACTGTTGTACTCACTGTAAGTATAAAAATTTCTTCCATGAGGTAATTGAATCTGTCTGGGGACAAAAATCACACAGTAACTTAAACAAGGGAAATCTGATAAAAATAATTATTAAACTAAGGTAGGAGAAGACCTGTATAGATATAAAAATAACCCTAAACCATGTCTGAGGACTGAGGGAGAGGACTTGAGGAAGGATGTCTTATAGGTGGAACATTCTCCCCAAGGGTGAGAAGGTGTGGTAGCAGCTTCTTTGGGTTGCCTAGACCTGAACTTGTCCACAGTTGCCAGATGAGGGGAAAAAAACCTTTTAGGATGTAGGCACATGATGCTAGTGGAAGGGCTCATGGTGGAAGTTAGGGGGCTGCTATGGGTAAGAGGTCTCAAGAACGTGTTGTGATAGCTTCAGGACAGTGGTCCCTGGGCACAGGCTGAGGCTGCAGGGTCACTAAGTGACTGCATATTCTGGGCATATAGCTAGGGCAGAGCATTGCCAGTGTTCCCATCCACATGCACTGCTGATGGACCTTGTAGCATATGCAAGAAAAAGTAAAACAAAGTCCATAGGAACCTGGAAGCCTTCTTCTCCCTAGAGTGTTCCTCCAGTGCCTTCTATTGACAGAAACGTAACATTGTACTCATAAAGGATAAATGCTTAGAGTCCAATCCACTATCACTTAGTAAGTACTCAAGCGTGAATTTAAAGCTAAGAGCCAATAAAGGGAAAGGTGGCACAGTGTTAGCTCTTACCTCCATAAAGCTACACATGGCATCTTCAAATTTCTCAACTATAAGTGAAGACATTCCTCCTAGATCTCTGCTATCTGTTCCCTATTTGTGCATAAAATATATATATATAGTGCCTGAAATTTCCTGAAACTCATCTAATTATGCTTCATTCTTGCTATTCAATTATACAATCCAAAATAAAATGAAAACATTTTCCTAATAACCTCCACCTTAATTGAGCCACTGATATTTCCAGACCACTGTTATTTTGAGCCTGGAAAATAGCAGGCCCTCTAATGAGTGATCTCTTTCTCTAGTTGGGGACTTGCCACAAGCCTGCCTGTCTTTGTTTCCTGCCTATGAAACAGCAGACAATAGAATGGAGATTTTCCCAGATCCAGTCTGGTTTCCAGCTTACTCTGTTTTCCTATCAGAAATGAGAGTAGCAGTGGAGCTTCTTTTCCCGACTTTCAATTCACCCCTGGTTGTTTCAGGGAAGTAGTTGAGGTAAATTTGAAATGTCATGGGTCCACTTCTTGCTCATCAAAGAAGCTACACTTTGGGGACTAATGTTCTCTCACTATTTGGCACTGATTTATTCTAAAGATGATTATTATTTTAAAGTGCAATTTTTAGGTGATACTATTATCTCAAAGTTTGGCTTACTAGGAATTCAAATATCTGATACTTACATGCCAGGCAACATCCCATGCACAGTGGTTAAGCAAGTAGGAACTAAAGCAAAACTGCCTGGCTATAACTTGGCTCTGACATTTACAAGTTATGTGGCCTGGAACCGGTTTTGTGCCTCCCTTTCTACATATGTACATAGACATTATAGCGGAGTTTGTGGAGATTAAATTAATTAATACATGTAAAGGACATAGAAGAAACCTTAGAGAATATAGTGACATCTCAATAAATACTAGTTACTGTTTCATTTAGTCCTCATTACAATTCAGTGATTTAGGTACTGTTTTATCCCAATTATGTGGATAAGGAAACTAAGGCACACAGAGGGATTAAGTAACTTGCCCAAGATCATGCAGCTAGTAAGTTCATGATTCAGTCCTATGTTCTTTTTTTTTTTTTTTAAGACAGAGTCTCACTGTGTCTCCCTTAGTAGAGTGCCGTGGTGTCACAGCTCACAGCAACCTCCAACTCTTGGGCTTAAGTGATTCTCTTGCCTCAGCCTCCCAAGTAGCTGGGACTACAGGCATCCATCACAATGCCCGGCTATGTTTTTGTTGCACTTGTTGTTTTAGCTGGCCTAGTCTGGATTCAAACCTGCCAGCCTCAGTATATGTGGCCAGAGTCCTACCCACTGTGCTACAGGTGCCGCCCATTTTTTAGAGAATTTTAGAAACTCTTAGCAAAATCCTAGAGGAAAGAGTGCTATCTTTAAGTGTGAACAAAGTTTTATATACAATATACATATTGCCATGTTGCATTTGAAATTTTTCTATTAATTAGGCATGCAAAATTGGCATCCTACTTTAATTTGCATTTCTTTTGAGACACAGTCTCACTTTGTCACCATCAGTGGAGTGCCATGGCATCATATTTCACAGCAACCTCAAACTCCTGGGCTTAACTGATTCTCTTGCCTCAGCCTCCCAAGTAGCTGGGACTATAGGTACCCACCACAATACCCGGCTATTGAACCCACCACCCTCGGTGTATGGGCCTGGCACCATATCCACTGTGCTGCAGGCACTGAGCCAGTCCTATGTTCTTAATCACTATACTATAGCTGCCTCTCTAGGAGATTGAAATCTAATTCCAAGGTAACAAATTGAAGGCATATAATTTCAGTGACTTTCTTTACTGTCTTACTGTTGATGTTTTCTATTGGCATCTCAAGATCCCTGACCCTTGGTGTATAATCACTCTCTTCTTCAGTGTGGTTGAGAACAGTGAATATGATGGATTTCACTCCCATGATTATGTTTTGGTTTTTGGAAAAGGTAAAGTGATTTTATACATGTATTTAAAGTCTCTTACAAGTTAACTTTAATATAATCAAAAGGGAGATTATCCTGGGTGAGCCTGACCTTTAAAAAAAGACTCAAAGGGTCTTGTCCTGATAGCTTTGAAAATCAGTTGTCCTATGGGCTTTGAAAATCAGTTGCCATGTTGTGAGCAGGTCATATAGCCAAGAACTGAGGGCAGCCTCTAGGAGCTGAGAGTGACCACTGGATGGCAGCAAACAAGGAAATGGGGACCTTAGTAATACAGTCACATGGAAATGAATCCCACTAACAAGAATTTGGAAACAATTTTTTTTCCTACTTAAGCCTACCTATAGGAATGCACTTTCAGTTGACATCTTGGTTGCAGCCTTGTGAGACCCTAAGCAGAAGAGTGGAACTGGGTCCAATGTCTGGACTTTTGAGTCATGCATGGAAACTGAGAGAGAGCAAATGTGTATTGCTTTAAGGCTCAGAGATTGTAGTAATTTGTTACACAGATATAGATAGCTTAATACAGCATCCTTAATTGAAACTTCAACTCAAAAGGAGCAAAAACAAAGCAAAAAATTGACATTTTTAAAATAAAGTCAAAGAAACACTAGCAGCCAAGAGAGAATAATTATGAAAATAGTTATTTGAATATTTAAATATAAGAGACTGTGTTTCCTCCTAACTTGTTTGGTTCATGTCTTATTCATTGTAAAGAGTTCTTTGGTTAGAGGCAGCATGTCCTTATGAAAATATCTCTTAACTGAGCATCAGGACTTCTGAGTTTTAACCTTGACTTTTCTATTAATTTTGTTATGTAACTTGTGTGGGTCACTTAACGTCTCAGGGATCCCCAAGTGCCATTTAGAAACAGTGAACAAAGTGGTCTCAAATCATCTGTCTTGAAATTCTCTGAATATAAGGATATAAGTGATTGGAAAGCTTGTAGTAACAGGACTGACACGATTGATGAGCTTTGGGACCTTTAAATTTTAATTTGGGCAAATGTAAGAATTTATAAAGAAATGATGCTTTTAACATCATGAGTTTTTACTTACTAATTTTAACTCATCACAAGCTTTTAGGGGTCACTACTTCTTTTCTGTTATTAGGAACACAAGGGCAGCAGGCTTAAATGTCAGTGACATTAAGGACAAAAACCAAATCCGTTACCAGAAACACTATTACAGGCTGTGAAATCCTTGAGCTTAGTAGTTGACATTTGAATAATGTAGTAGACACTCAGCAATTGATGAATGCATGAATGGCTTAGTGAAGGCATGGTGGTGGTTTCCTTTCATTTTGCTCATTATTTTGTTATGTTTTTTTTTTCCTCCACTACCGGGTATTGAAACGTAAAGGGATTGTGGGAGTTTTTCTAAGCCTTATTGGAATGAAGTTGATATGTCCTTTATTTATTTGCAGCAGCAGTTGCTTTCTGAAACCGTTTGATGCTCTTAATTTTTGCTGTTTATAGATAACAATTTTAACACTTAGTTAAAATTGAAATTTTATTATATTAGTTCTTAAGCTTAAAAAATTATTTCTCTTTCAATTCTCTTTACTCATATGAACAAGAAATTCTGTGTTGAGGAATGTATATATAAAATAATAATTTTAAATGCTATTTTAAATTTTTTTAAATTTGACTCTTGAAATTACTTATGATTGTTAATTCCTTATGTCTTCTTATGGAACCATCATAATTAGATGTACAAAATGTGTAGCTCAGCAGAGATCTGCCAGTACTAAGATACTAAAAATATTGGGCAGTGCCTGTGGCTCAAGGAGTAGGGTGCTGGTTCCATATGCTGGAGGTGGCGGGTTCAAACCCAGCCCCGGCCAAAAAAAAAAAAAAAAGATACTAAAAATACTGTATTTATGGAAGAGGAATATATCATTTAGAATCCTCACAATTTAATATCAGAATAAATGTATGATATTTTATAAAAACAAAGCTTCCCTTGTTCTCCAAATATAATGTAAATTTCATTCTAAATTAGTGCAGACTTACAGAATTTATAATAACTGAACTATACTAATATACAAATGAAACAAAAATAAAAATATGCTGTTCTGTTTTAATTGAAATATTATATCAACTATTTAAACACACTAGTTATCAAAAGAAAGCTTTAATTACTATTTTCCATGTTATTGATAATAAACTTTTAATTGTTTAGACTATTTAAATTGTAGCTTTCACACCACCATTGCCATCTTTTTTTAAATTAATTAATTTATTTTTTATTAAATCATAGCTGTGTACATTGATATGATCATGGGGCACCATACACTAGCTTCATAGAACGTTTGACACATTTTCATCACACTGGTTAACATAGCTTTCCTGGTATTATCTCAGTTACTGTGCCAAGACATTTACATTCCAAATTTACCAAGTTTCACATATACCGCCGTAAGATGCACCGCAGGTGTAATCCCATCAATACCCCTCCCTCTACCCACCACCCCCCTCCCTCCCCTCCCTTTCCCCCTTCCCCCTATTCTTTGGTTGTAACTGGGTTATAGCTTTCATGTGAAAGCCCCAAATTAGTTTCATAGTAGGGCTGAGTACATTGGGTACTTTTTCTTCCATTCTTGAGGTACTTTACTAAGAAGAATATGTTCCAGCTCCATCCATGTAAACAGGAAAGAGGTAAAGTCTCCATCTTTCTTTAAGGCTGCATAATATCCCATGGTGTACATATACCACAATTTATTAATCCATTCGTGGATCGATGGGCACTTGGGCTTTTTCCATGACTTAGCAATTATGAATAGGGCTGCAATAAACATTCTGGTACAAAGATCTTTGTTGTGATGTGATTTTTGGTCTTCTGGGTATATGCCCAGCAGAGGAATTACAGGATTGAATGGCAGATCTATTTTTAGATCTCTAAGTGTTCTCCATATAGCTTTCCAAAAGGAATGTATTAATTTGCATTCCCACCATCAGTGCAGAAGTGTTCCCTTTTCTCCACATCCACGCCAACATCTCTGGTCTTGAGATTTTGTGATATAGGCTAGTCTCACTGGAGTTAGATGATATCTCAAAGTAGTTTTGATTTGCATTTCTCTGATGATTAAAGATGGTGAACATTTTTTCATATGTCTGAAGGCTGTGCGCCTATCTTCTTCAGAGAAGTTTCTCTTCAAATCCCTTGCCCAGCCTGCGATGGGATCCCTTGTTTTTTTCTTGCTGATGCGTTTGAGTTCTCTGTGGATTCTGGTTATTACACCTTTGTCGGAGATATAACCTGCAAATATCTTCTCCCATTCTGAGGGCTGTTTGCTTGCTTTTCTTACTGGGTTCTTGGCTATGCAGAAGCTTTTTAGTTTGATCAAGTTCCAGTAGTGTATTTTTGAAGCTGCTTCAATTGCCCGGGGGATCCTCCTCATAAAATACTCACCCAGACTGATTTCTTCAAGGGTTTTCCTTGCACTCTCCTCTAGTATTTTTATACTTTCATGTCTTAAGTTTAAATCTTTAATCCAATGAGAGTCTATCTTAGCTAATGGTGAAAGGTGTGCGTCCAATTTCAGTCTTTTACAGGTTGCCAGCCAGTTCACCCAGCACCATTTGTTAAACAGGGAATCTTTTCCCCACTGAATGTTTTTAATTGGCTTGTCAAAGATCAAATAACGGTAAGTAGCTGGATTCATCTCTTGGTTCTCTATTCTGTTCCAGACATCTACTTCTCTGTTTTTGTGCCAATACCATGCTGTTTTGATCACTATCGATTTGTAGTAAAGTCTGAGGTCTGGTAGCGTGATTCCTCCTGTTTTGTTTTTATTTCTGAGTAATGTCTTGGCTATTCGAGGTTTTTTCTGATTCCATATAAAACAAAGTATTATTTTTTCAAGATCTTTCAAGTATGAAAGTGGAACTTTAATAAGGATTGCGTTGAAATTATATATTGCTTTGGGTAGTATAGACATTTTAACAATATTGATTCTTCCCAGCCATGAGCATGGTATGTTTTTCCATTTGTTAACATTTTCAGCTATTTCTTTTCTTAGAGTTTCATAGTTCTCTTTATAGAGATCTTTCACGTCTTTTGTTAGGTAAATTTCCAAATATTTCATCTTCTTTGGCACTACTGTGAATGGGATAGAGTCCTTAACTGCTTTTTCAACTTGACTGTTGTTGGTGTTTATAAAGGCTACCGATTTATGAATGTTGATTTTGTAGCCTGAGATGCTGCTGTATTCCTTGATCACTTCTAGGAGTTTTGTAGTAGAGTCCCTAGTGTTTTCCAGATACACAATCATATCATCTGCGAAGAGCGAAAGCTTGATCTCTTCTGACCCTACATGGATACCATTGATCGCCTTTTCTTCCCTAATTGCGGTGGTTAAAACTTCCATTACAATGTTAAAAAGCAATGGAGACAATGGGCAGCCTTGTCTGGTTCCTGATCTGAGTGGAAATGATTCCAATTTAACTCCATTCAATATGATATTGGCTGTGGGTTTGCTGTAGACGGCCTCTATCAGTTTAAGAAATGTCCCTTCTAGACCAATTTTCTTAAGTGTTCTGATCATGAAGGGATGCTGGATATTGTCAAAAGCTTTTTCTGCGTCGATTGAGAGAATCATATGGTCTTTGTTTTTTAATTTGTTTATGTGCTGAATTACATTTATAGATTTACGTATATTGAACCAGCCTTGAGACCCTGGGATAAAACCGACTTGGTCATGATGTATAATTTGTTTGATGTGTTGCTGGATTCTGTTTGTTAGGATCTTGTTGAATATTTTTGCATCTATATTCATTAGTGATATTGGTCTATACTTTTCTTTTCTTGTTGGGTCTTTTCCTGGTTTGGGGATCAGGGTGATGTTTGCTTCATAGAACATGTTGGGTAGTCTTCCTTCTTTTTCTACCTTTTGGAACAGGTTGAGTAATATAGGTACTAATTCCTCTTTAAAGGTTTGGTAGAATTCTGACATGAAACCATCTGGTCCCGGGCTTTTCTTTTTAGGGAGGTTTTGTATAGTTGATGCTATTTCCAAACTTGATATGGGCCTGTTCAGTATTTCCACTTGATGCTTGCTAAGACTTGGAAGGTGACGTGCTCCAAGTATCAGTCAATTTCCTTCAGATTTTCGTATTTCTGAGAATAAAGTTTCTTGTAATATTCATTAAGGATTTTTTGGATTTCTGAGGAGTCTGTTGTTATTTCATCTTTGTCGTTTCTGATTGATGAGATTAGAGATTTTACTCTTTTTTTTTCTGATTAGGTTGGCCAGAGGTTTATCTCTTTTATTGACCTTTTCAAAAAACCAGCTTTTTGATTTATTGGTCTCTTGTATTATTCTTTTGTTTTCAATTTCATTTAATTCTGCTCTAATTTTGGTTATTTCTTTTCTTCTACTGGGTTTAGGGTTGGAATGTTCTTCCTTTTCCAGTTGCTTGAGATGTCCCATTAGTTGTTAACTTCCTCTCTTTCTGTTCTCTTGAGGAAGGCTTGCAGTGCTATAAATTTCCCTCTTAGAACTGCCTTTGCGGTGTCCCAGAGTTTCTGATAGTTTGTGTCTTCATTGTCATTTTGTTCCAAAAAATTGGCAATTTCTTTCTTAATCTTGTCTCTGATCAAGCTATCATTCAGCATAAGGTTATTTAACTTCCATGTTTTTGTATGAATATGCAGATTCCTGTTGTTACTCAGCTCAAGTTTTATTCCATGGTGGTCCGAGAAGATGCATGGAATAATTTCTATTCCTTTAAATTTACTGAGGTTAGACTTGTGACCTAAGATGTGGTCGATTTTGGAGTAAGTTCCGTGGGCTGATGAGAAGTATGTATATTCAGTTTTTTTGGGATGAAATGTTCTGTAGATGTCTGCTAAATCTAAATATTGGAGTTAGGTTTAAATCTAAAATTTCTTTGCTCAGCTTCTTGTTGGAGGATCGATCCAACACTGCCAAAGGAGTGTTGAAATCTCCGACTATTATGGAGCTGGTGGAAATCAAGTTGCTCATGTCTGTTAGAGTTTCTCTTATAAATTGAGGTGCATTCTGGTTGGGTGCATAGATATTAATAAGTGAAATCTCATCATATTGAGTCTTACCCTTAACAAATATGAAGTGACCATTCTTATCCTTCCTTACTTTTGTTGGTTTAAAGCCTATTGTATCTCCAAATAAAATTGCAACACCTGCTTTTTTTCTGATTACCATTTGCCTGAAATATGGATGACCGTCCTTTCACCCTGAGTCTGTATTTGTCTTTTAAGTTAAGATGTGACTCTTGTATGCAACAAATATCTGGCCTGAGTTTTTGTATCCAGTCAGCTAACCTATGCCTCTTTAGAGGACAGTTTAAGCCATTCACATTAATGGAGAATATTGATAAGTCTGGTGGAATTTTGGGTATCAATTTTTTCAAAGGTCCAGTGGACATTTTTAATCCTTTCGCCAGTGTGGAAGTTGGAGTTTGATCTGAAGTTTCTGAGTGAGTTTATTTTTGTGGTATAGGATTGGGTTGGTCATTGTGGAGGGTAGGTCTGAGAATATCCTGAAGAGCTGGTTTGGTTATGGCAAATTTCTTCAACATATGAATTTCATTAAAGTATTTAATTTCTCCATCATAAATGAAACTCAGTTTAGCTGGATACAAGATCCTGGGTTGAAAGTTATTTTGCTTTAGGAGATTAAAAGTCGATGACCACCCTCTTCTGGCTTGAAAAGTTTCAGCAGAGAGATCTGCAGTTATTCTAATATTCTTCCCTTTGTATGTAATGGTTTTCTTTTGCCGGGTTGCTTTGAGAATCTTCTCCTTCATATTAACTTTAGTGAAGCTAATTATGATATGCCTGGGGGATGACTTATTGGGGTTGAATCATAGTGGGGTTCTGAAGCTGTCTGGTATCTGAATATCAGAATTTCTAGGCATGTCTGCAAAATTTTCTTTCATAATTTCATGCAGAAAGGCCTCTGTGCCCATTGAGGCCACTACATCATTTTCAGAACACCATTGCCATCTTATATCTGTTGTTTCCCTAATTTATCTTAGTCTTATATTTCATACTCTTATTTCTTTTATATATATTTATGCCCCCAAAGTAGAAATTTCCTTCTGTAAAGTCTTTTTTAACTTTATAAGCCTAGAGTTCTTTCCTATGTTAAATGAATTTTCTAATTTTTTAATCTAAGGATATTTTTACTCAGTTGCTCTAATACACTCTGAAGAATAACTGACTAGCACTCTCCTTATTTAGAAAAGCAAATAAAAGTACTTTAAGGCTCAGCACCCATAGCACAGTGGTTACAGCACCAGCCACATACAACAAGGCTAGCGGGTTTGAACCCGGCCCAGGTCAGCTAAACAACAATGACAACTGCAACAAAAAGTAGCTGGGCATTATGGAGAGTGTTTGTAATTCTTACTTACAAACTGAGGCTGAGGCAAGAGAATCGCTTAAGCCCAAGAGTTTGAGGTTGCTGTGAGCTATGACACCACAGCGCTCTGCCAAGGGCGACATTGTGAGACACTATTTCAAAAAAAAAAAAAAAATACTTTAAGTAACTCATTTATGCCTGAGTGTACTTCAAGGTTAACATAAGATTGTTTCTTATCCATTGTCTTTTCACTAATACTCTAGTAGTGTTCACTACTTAGAGCACTTTTCTGCATTTTCTTTTTTAAAAATAATAACTAAAGCTTCATGTATTAATCTTAAAAAAA
The DNA here is from genome assembly GCF_027406575.1 of Nycticebus coucang. NCBI lineage: Eukaryota > Metazoa > Chordata > Mammalia > Primates > Lorisidae > Nycticebus > Nycticebus coucang. The sequence goes on from NC_069804.1 coordinate 20,422,529, forward strand.
CTTACAAATTTAGAGATAACGAAAGAATGCTATTTGTTATTATTGGTTAATATATTAGTGTTGGGTGATTGTTTTTGAATTTCTACAGTGACTAAAATGTTGCTTTTATAAATAGTTTAAAGCCATTATGTATTTTATACTAAACATGCTATTCCCAGATGTCTTTTCCGTTTAGAACTTTTAGATTTAAGTGAACTAGCCATGTATGAAATATAGTATGTATATATGACAGAATTTGAAAACTCTATTTCAGCCTGGCAATATGGTCTATTAATTAATATTAGAAATTAATATAAAGTACCGAAGACAAAAAAAAATCACACAATACCTTTAAATCCAGCACATGACACTCTTCTGTTTGAAAAGGTTCCTAAGTCATAGCTAGTCCTGTTAGCTGTTACTCAGTCATTAATCCTTTGTCACCATCTTGAGTAGTTTATAACAGAATCCAGAGAGTCAGTTATTTTCCTTGCCATTTTATGTTCCCTTTAGCTTTATTCTAATTTGCAAGAATACTTGCAGGCCTCCTTCTATTTCGTTATGTAGTTTAAACGTGTTATATAACATCTATCAAATGCAGACATTGATTTTAATGCAAAATGCAATTGATCAGCAACAGAAGTTGAGATCTAAGGATAGTAATAGAACACAATAATGGTTAGGATTTGAAGTCCTTCTGCCAAGTCGATGACCTTGGTGTATTTATTTAGCCTTGCGCTCTCATCTGTTAAGCTGACTATAACAATACCTACTTAAAGAAGTTGTTATATAGATAAATGAGATGATGAACATGAAATATTTAGCCTGTGGCAAACCCATTGTATTTACTCTACAAATAATATTGAATAATAATGACGTTAAAGTGTAATAATGAATCAATTTTTCTTGTTATTTTAGTTATTTTCTCTAGAATACACACTTACGTATAGACCTTAGAATGGGTACAGGCGGAACTTACTAAACACAGAATACAAATGTCTACATACAATAACTAAGAAAATGCCATGAAGGCTACGTGAGAATATTTCAGATGAGAATATTTCAGATTGTATATGAAACCAGCACATTGTACCCCTTGATTGCACTAATGTACACAGCTATGATTTAACAATAACAAAATAATAAAATAAAACATATATTTAAAATATAAATTATAACAATATAATATCTCACATGATTTCACTAAATGAACATTGACTAAATTTACTTTTAATAAGAGTACGTTAAATAACTTGCCTGCACTTCAGCTATAGTACTCTTAATGTGGCTTCCTGTAGTAACTTAATGAATATAGAATTAGCATACAAAGTAAAACCATTTTATACTTCTTGTAATAGCTTAGTCAAATTTCAAATGCTAACGTGTAAAAGTTCTAGTACATTATTTCTAAAACAGGCAGCGATGTTCTAGTGGAGTTTATTTTCTAATACTTTCTGTTATTTTTTAAGATCTTTAATATATTAACTCTTGAAAACTTTGCCAGTAAAGCCAATGTTTTACTCATTTTTTTTTTTTTGTATTCCTAACAGCACCTAGCACATAGCAGGCATTTGGCAAACAAAATTATTCAAGAGGAATCAGAAAAAAATGTTTTGCAACTTAATATAGTGGATTTAATTGGTATTTTCTATTTTGTAAAATGACGAGTCTACTATTTCTACCTTTCCTTCTTCCACCCCACTTCTAAATGCTACCAAATGCCTGAATAGAAGAGCTACTATTGCTCATTACCAGTGTGTTTTATGAGGCCCTGAATGTTGTAATATATACATATGGAGCCATTTATATACATCCATTACCTTCCTATTTATTTATACATTGGACTCTTGGAATACACTTCAATTTGTAGAAACCACAAAGGGTTCTTTTTAGCTTACTGATTTAGTACCCTTCAGATTAGCATGCAATCCAAGTACCCTATATAGAAACCCTTCAGAATTAACAATGCTATCTCCCCCATTTGCGGTTAAGAGAAAATAAGAATGAAAATGTAACCACATAGGGGAGGAAAGGAATAGTTAGAAGATTTAAATCTACCAGAGTATTTTTCTTCCTGTCAAACCTGCATTTTGAACTGCAGCAGTTTGAACTGCAGCCAGTGTTCGTGTAAATGCTGCCATTCTGTCCTTTCCTCATGCCTGCTGATGAACATTTTCAAGAGGAATTTTTTTAAAGGCATACAGAGAATGGGATCCCATAATGGGCTACATAATTTGTGAGACCTAGAGAACAATGAAAATACCAACCCCCAGCTCAAAAATAATTATGAATTCCAAGACAGCAACAACGGGGCATAAAACCAAGTGCAGGTTCATGTGTGACTGTGCATGTCACACTCCCATAAAGTTGGCCCTGTAGGGTTCCCTATTTCTGAGGGATGATCTTGTTGTCACTTTGCATAGCAACTCTTTAGAGTAAATACCTCCTTTGTATCTAAAAGCACTGAGACCTTAGACAGTAAAAAGAGATGTGAACTCTCTGTCCTGACCATGCAGCTAGACTGGCTGGTGTGATTATTGAATTGTAACATGGTCAACAAAGTCATGAAATTAAGAATAATGGGATAATTCATCCCATGAGTAGAGGTGAGTAGGGGAAGCATTTATTTAGTGTCTTCTTTGGATAGGAGCCATATTGGAATCTTTTAAAGGCATTATCAAGTTTTAGCATGTCATCCATATAAAATAATCTTTATTACCTAATTTCATTGTCTACCTTATCAAATTGAGCCTCATGTATATAAAATAATTTGTTTACAGTCACAGAGCAAGTCACATTGGCAGTGTGGTGATAGCCTACATCCATCTTCATATGAAGCCCATGTTCTTTCCATGGGTGTTCATACCGTGCAGCTGTATTTTTGTCTTTAGAAGATGATATCCACAGTAAAAGTGCAGACTGGAGAGTTATATGCCAAAAGCACAAGTACAGCTGGGCAGGAAATTTAGCATGGCAGAGTCTTGACTCTAACACAGACTGAGGCCATGGACCAAGGACAAAATGAAGTTAGTAAAAAGAGAGTCCTTCTTATCTTGACCAGGCAGCGGGGAACCATCTCCCTCCCAGTAGACTAATGCAGTGGTCACAGAACAAATGAACATGTTGGAGTTGGGTATAAGATAACACTTAACATTGCTGCAAAATATAATTTTTTCCTATAGTAAAGGCAAAAAATATCAAAATTATGGAACCCAGGCTTCAGAAAATTCAGTGAGAATCTGTGAAGCATCTGAAAGCCAGCATATTTTAGGGCAGTATATTCTAAGCTTCATCATTCATATTCCACTTTTTTCATGATTTTTCTGTGTTTAAGTCTTAACAATACTGTGATAGATGCAACATATATTTTAAATCTTTTGTTCTATACAGATATCAGCATAAATAGAGTTACCCTGACTAAATCACTAACTTTCTGTCTTCAGTAAAACCATTAAACTAATTGTTTAAGTTCATTTTCTCTTCAGTTCATTCAGCTAACATTTATTAAGTGCTTTGTATGTTCTAGAATTTGCCTGGTGTGGGTGGTAGGTGGGAGTAGAGGGAAGCAAAGAAGTCAGAGATGAGTACAGCACAGTCTCTGTCTCAGAGGGATTCAGAATAAAATAGTTGTCATACAATTGCAGATTATTCACAGAATGCTGAGAAAGCAGCATTGAAGTGCCAAACTTTGCCTGGAAGAGGTGGGAAACTTTATACAAAGGTAACTGTGAATAGGAAAGTCTAGATAAATGTATAGGAAGAGTTCACCAAGCAGAGTTGGGAGATTCATCTTTCTTGGATCTTGGCCAAATATTTTTTACATTGTCTTATCGTGTAATTTTTATAAAATCAAGATTTGTTTATATTAAATCAGTTCAATCTGGTGGTTATCAAGAGGTTTTCAGATTATGAAAGTTGTTTAGAAACAATCATTTTATTTTCGGTGTGATGAATCAAATAATAGAAACAAAATATAACCATAACATTCATGAGTATTTTGGCATATAGTTCTTATGTCTATAATGTATAATATAGGTGTGTTCTGTGTATATGTGTTTTCTTTGCATCTGAATTTTTAAATAGATTTTACAGAATAAAATGCTAATTGCTTTCTTTTACTGTTGCTTTCATTTTTCCTTATAAAAAAAGTTTTAACAGAAGGTGATTTGTATGTTATTTACAATACATGTTTACCACAACTATTTTTTTTTTTTTTTTTGGCTTCCAGTGTAAAACTCTTTCTGGAGTCTGTGACCACATTATATCCTTGTCATCAGATCCTCTGGTTTCACAGTCTGCTCACCTGGAAGTGATTCAGCTGGCAAACATCAAACCAAGTGAAGGGCTGGTAAGAGATACCATGTTTATCAAACCTCCATCCATCAGCATACAGCTAATGATGTGGACAAAGCAGCCTCCAAATATGGAAATCTGGGTACTTTTTTCCTAGAGCAGTTAAAATAGTGGAAATTTATCTAGCATGATAAGAATTTTTATGAAGATAAATGAAAATGAAGGACTATTAAAATGGTATTTCTGAATTATCCTATTTAATTTGGTGATCATTTAGCTTTGATTGCATTCTTTCATTTCTCCCCACCAAAATTTCTTAGGTTTAAAAGAAGTTTAAGTTAAGGATTTTATAATGAACACCACAGTGTTACCTGCTCATACAAGTAGGTATTTTGTTTATTTTGTTTGTCTTACTTTGGCTTGTTGTAGTTTTAATAGGTCTTCCTTATCCTAGGGTGGTTAAACTATACAAAACTGAGATACTCTTTTTTCGTTGTCGTTGCAGTTGTCATTGTTGTTTTAGCTGGCCCGGGCCAGGTTCGACCCCACCAGCCTCGGTGTATGTGGCCCTACCCACTGAGCTGTGGGTGCTACCTGAGATACTCTTCATAACTCACATTCATTCTTATAAGGGTGAATAAGCAAGTGGATGTGGCCAACACTAGACCAACATCTGTGACATGTATTTGTATTACATAATTATAAATATAATCATCTTTTAAATATTGTTCAACTAATTAAAAAAATATTGATTCTGAATTTAACCCAAGGGAGAGAGGTTTTTTGAAAAAGTGAGCCTGTAGAAAGAAAGCGTGTAACATTGATATTGATGAGGGAGAAATTAAAAAAAAACAAGAGACTGCCTAGAGAATATCTTTTTATTTTGTCATTTTTTTTTTATTAAATCTTAACTCCTACACAACTATTACATGTTAAGTTGGTGCTATGGTGTCTTTCTGTCTATAGATAAATTTACCATTTAAACACATTTTGGAAAATAGAAATATTGGCAACTAACATTGATGATTGGATTTAGATAATATATTCTTAAATATTTGTAAGCAAGCTTACCTTTTTATGCGTCTTTTATTTTTCATATATATGTATATGGTATCAATTATATATATATGTACATATATACATGTGTTCACATACACACACACACACACATATATCAGAAGGCAAAACCTTTATTGACCATTGATTACCAGTGATTTTTTAGTTTGAGGTCATCTATTCTATAGGCTAACTTTTCTCCTGATATTTGACAAATTAATTATGGTTGCCCATAGTTCTTAGTGCCTTTTTGTGTGTAGTTCCTTGGAAGAAGAAAATCAGCATATCGAGCATTGTCAACAAGTCATCATGTAACCCAAGTTCAATTAATTTTAAGAGCTGATTTTTGACATTCATGAACTTAATTTTAAGTAATATGTGTATTTATGGTTCAATATTCTTATTCTTATTTCTTATGGTTACCTTTATGAAGTTCAGGTTTATTTAAAATCTCTTCAACCTATAGTATTAAAGATTTTTCTTTCTACATCTCACATCTCAGTAGTTATAAAGGAAAGGAAGCAATCTAAGCTTGATTTTGGAGTGTAAAATTATGAACTAACACTACATTATATTAAACTAGAATTTAGGACACCTGGATACAAATCATTTAACATAAAAAATATGAGAATGATCTTTAAGAAGTAGGGGAATAAATTCAACCAGCTTGGCCTTGATCTTGTCATATGGAGGGGAGCAGGAGTAGATCATCGTTGAAGCTCCTACTAGCTCTATGAGTCAGTGGTTCTAAAGAGAAAGGGCCTGAATTTTTTTCCTGTAATTTCCACTCAAATCATGGGGAAGATAACCATGTGAAGTTAGTCAGCACAATGCTAGCAGACCCTATGAAATTTTGATTTTTTTGTGAAGATACAGCCCTGAACAGGTCTTTTCTTTTTGTTTTTTGCTTTTTTTTTATTTCAAGTTAATGTGAGGGTAAAACAATTACATTACAATGTTTACATTTGTTAAGTAGAGTCCCTGTTGTAGTTGTGTCCCACATCCAAGAGGTGTGCCATGCACCCTTATATTGTGCCCATTAAGTGGCAGCACACCAATCCCTGTTCCTCCTCCCCCCTTTTCTCTTAAGTGGGTGTGTATTAGATCATCTGCTGGCTTCATGTTAGTGTTGAGTACATTGAATACTTGCTTTTTCATTCTCGTGGTACTTTACTAAGAAGAATGTGTTTCAACTCCATCCAGGTTAACACTAAAGATGTAAAGTCTCCATCTTTTTATGGCTGAATATTTTTTTTAATTTAAAGGAGAGAGATCAGAGTCTGCTCTTTTGAATAGTCATAAACTTAAAATGCTAAGAACCAGATTAATTTAAATAGTCTGGAAAAGGGCTGGAAGAGAAAAAAAACTAGTGCCTATACTATTTGCCAGGTATGTTTCTCACAACTATATGCAGTAGGTATTTATTTTCTTATTTTACAAATGAGAAAACAGAATTGCAGATCTTTACCAAATTGCTCTATATCACATATAGGTAATAGACAATAAAGGCAGGATTTAAGTCCAAGTAAATCTAAATGAAGTACATCTGAAGAGTTTTTTCCATTATCCCACATTCAGATTTGGAATTGCTAAAGGGAGATGTGAGAAGCTTAGGAAGATGACTTTAAAACTGGAACTATTTAGAGAAATTTTATTTTTAAAGGGCAGTAGACAGCACTTCACTGAGACAATCATTCAAAGGAAGGAAAAGAAAATTCTAAAATGTTGAATATTAATACAAAGGGTTAAGTATAAAACTATTTCTTGTGATTTGTATTAAAGGGGAAAATACTAAATAGAGATTTTACATAGTTTATTCAGGGTATCATTTTAAAACTCAGCCATTTGTAAGTAAGTTTAATCAATCACATTTGAAATAGAATAAAGGATGTTGGTAGCATTTAGCCTATGCTTAGCCATAGGAAATGTATAAATGTAAGAAATGGAAAGAGGTAAGAGGATACCAAGATTTAATGAAGTTTCACAGTTGAAAACCAATGGGGGGATCCAGGACATGTGAAAACAAAACTTCCTGACACACACACACCCTTGGTATACAGCTGTTTAATTAGCTTAGATCTACAAAAGGTCTTCTGCCAATTTCAAGATAGAACTTTTCTCATAGGCAAAAGGTAACTGTTTTATTCTTCCACTGATAAACTGGATAGATTGTTCATCAGCTTTCTAGTTAGTCAAATTTCCTAGGATTTCTAAGATTTGAGAGTCCTGAAGCATATTAAGGTATGGTGGGAAATATACTGAGTTATGATTAAAACATATGAAAATGGCTTCTAAAGTGCTTTTAAACAAAAACAATTAGGGGAAAATTAAAGAAAAATGAGAGTTATTGGAACATATCAAAACTGGATCAGAACCAAAAGATAACTTGAATACAGAGAAAGGTGCTGTGGTGGGGGCATCCTTGGGGAAGTCTCTTGGCCTCAGAGAGTTCTTTTTCTATTTAGGTACTTGAATTTTCTCCAAATATGCTTTATTTTACCAACTTGACTGTGAGGTTGCTTTGGCTCCTGTTGGTTAACCAACACTTGGAGACAAAGTGAAACAAATGTCTTTTTGGAAGGCTGTGCCAAATGATGGAGAGGGAGCTGTTCAAGTCAGCTCTAGAATTAATTGGTTTAAAAAAAAGGAGAGATGAAGGTTTTGATGAAATGGAAGGCCATATTTGTCACAGTTTCAGAAAAAGAGCCATTTGAATTACATGTCCTCCTGCTGTTTGGCCCTCTCTCAGAGGTGAATAACTAATCAGATGTATTTCTGTGGACTCTGTTATCCAGAACATGATTAGTTTGAAATTCATCCAAGCAACTTGTTTCTTCTCTTCCTTTTGGTGCCTGACTTTTGCCCATTTTTCTCATTAATATCACAAGAGGGAGATTAAAAAGGATGAAGAAGTCAGTTTTGATCATTTAGAACAGATTCAGCATGTTTTATTGAGTTTAGAAATGAAAATATCACATAAAAAATAATACATATACTATATATTTGTAGCATTTTAGAAATATGCTTTATTTCTGTCCTATTGCTCATGACTATGAAAAGTTTTTAGAATTGAACTTACATGTATCTCTAGATCCATCTTTAAGCATTAAAAAAAAGTTTATCCATCCGAAAAAAGTTGCTTTATTATAAATTACATAACATTGTAATAATGACAGCCTCTTCCTATGACTACTAGGTGCTTTCTTCAGTTTATAATTATTAGTTTTTAAGTTAGTGGCATATGCAGTAATTACAAACAAATACTATTTTCAGAGCAATAACTACATTATTTTCATGATTTTTTTATTATCCCTATAAGTATAGTATCTTTTCTAAGCATATTAGGATACTATATTTTCTCTATGACTTAATCATTTATGGGATCATTTTAAAATTCTTATCTAACATCTTTAATTTATAATCAATAATATACAATATTGAAAGAAATGTAGAGGGAAATATAATCAACTTCTGCTTACAATTTTCAGGAGACATGAGTGATTGAAATGAATTTATGAAATATCAAACCCAGTTTTTATAACTACAGTTTTACATACTACATGTGAACGGGTGCTTACTTTGGCAGCACATTTACAAAAAGTATGTGTGTGCTAAAGTGCTCTTAGTCTTTTAGAATAGATGTTAAACAGTGAATGGTTTGACTTTAATATCTACAGTTGCCAAATATTATGTTCTAATAAGAAAAGTTACAGTGTACAACTCTGCTAATTCAGTAATAAATTAATCAGGAACCTACCAGTTCAGAGTGTGGACTCTGGAATCAGACTGTCTGGGCCTAAAACCTGGTTTGGTTTCACTACCTTGGGCAGACACCCAAGATTCTCTGTACCTCCATTTCCTTACCTGTAAAACAGAAGTAATGATAATTTCCACCATATAGGCTATTGTGAAATAAATATAAAACACTTATAACAGCTCTTGCACATTGTAGCAAGTAGTATTAGTGATGATGTGAGAGATAATGACAGATTATGATTGTTTTGTATGTCCAAGTGCTATGTATTATTTTGTTCACTATTTTTTCCCACCTTATCCTCTTATTATCCTTCTATGTAAAACCTAAAGCAACATTTAGTGTCTAGCTCTTACAAGTAATCACTCATGCTTTGCTTGACCACAGGGATACATTCTGAAAAATGCATACACATAATTTCATGATTGTGTGAACATCATAGCATATACTTACACAAATTTATATAGCATAGCCTACTACACACCTAGATTACATGGTATACGCTATTGCTTCTAGGCTACAAACCTGTATAGCAAGATACTGCACTGTATACTGTAGGCAATTCTAACACAGTGGTAAGTATTTATATATCCCAATATATCTAAACATAGAAATGCCAGTAAAAATACAGTATCATAATTTTATGGGACCACCATCATATATGTGGTTCATTATTGACCAAAATGTCATTCTGGGGCATATGACTATATTTTAAGACCTTATTAATTTGATGTAATCTTGGTAATACCTGAGATGAAAATGTTATTTTCCTCTTCTGCATTCTAAAATAGTATCATTATATTTACCTTCTAATAATAATGAGATAAATATTAACTGCAAAAGTAAGTATATTGTACATTTGTCTTCAGTGTAAGGCTAAATATTATCATACTGTCATAGCCAAGAACTACTGGCCAATTTAATTAATTTCTGTTTTCCCTCTATTGAGGTTAGTTATTCATTTTATATAAAGTAATAAGGATAATCTCTCATTTTAAAAACTGAACAGCTTTTAAATTATTAGCTTTTAAAATCACATTCATTTTGGGGCGGCACCTGTGGCTCAAAGGGGTAGGGCACTGGCCCCATATGCCGGAGGTGGTGGGTTCAAACTCAGGCCCAGCCAGAAACTGCAAAAAAAAAAAAAAAAAAATTAAGTTCATTTTGTTTTACAGTAGACATTCAGGCTAAGCTATTTTTGGCATTGATAACATTTTAGACATAGGATATATTGGAGTAACTTTATAGAATTAAAACCCAGTGATTTCTCAATAGTTTCATACCATGAACTTTACTGCTTTTTTTTATCTCTTATTGTCACTGAAAACGGTATATATATTCATGTGCCTAAATATTTAATTAACATAAAGCATTAACATTATAAGGAGTTTTGCTGTATGTAAGCACAAAACATACACTTTTTCTGAAACATTATTGTTACTGTTAAATCTCCTATATTTCAGATTTGAAGTTAATTAAAATCAATGTTTTTAATTTTTTAATCAACATTTTAAAATTCAAAGTACTTTTGTAGGTAAAATTCAGATAATTTTTCCCCTAAGAATTTAAAGTACCAAACAAAAATTTCCTGAAAGGGAAAAAAAGCTATTCGGTGAATATCTGTTTTCTTCCTGATTTACTTAAATGTTGTTAAATATTTAAAGTGTGAATCCCTTATTATGACTTTTTCTTTAAATTTCCATCAGTGTCCATAATTGAAAATTTTTATTTGCTCTTAAAGCGTATAAAATTTCAAAATTTATATTTAATTTTTAAGCTTTAATGAAGTTTTATCTCAAATGACTTTACTTAAATGGAAAATGGAACCTCACCTTCTTTACTGGGGGAAAGAATTATGATACATAACCTTTTAATTATGTGTTGATGATGCAGAGATGATTGGATGTAATTATTAATACTACAAAATAGCAGGAGATTGAAAATTATATAAAGACTATTTTCTCACTTCTGGCTCTGGATAGTTATAATTAAAGTATTTCTGTAAAAACCTTTTGATTATGTAATATCTATCAAGCAAAATAAGCTAATAATATACAAGCATTTGAGTTTCCCATTATAACTTTTATTTTGGCACAAATACATACTGTGGATTTGGAGGGAAGTGAAGTGTGTTCTTTCTTCAGAATATTGAATTACCATGCTACATTTTATAAGTTTCATGGGTAATTCACTTATCAAGTAGTTATTTGATTGAGTATGGGCTTCTTTGGACAAACATTAGAAATAAAAACATTTAGCTAGTAATTTCTTAACCAGTTTAGAGACAGTTTCTGTCTTTATGGATTCATCTTTGCGGCATGTGGCAAGTTTAATTTAATAGAGCAATTTTTATAAATTAGGTGATAATGTTCTTGAAAATATTCCCATTGTCTCACTTTTTTTCTGATGCTGTCTTTTTCTTAGGGTATGTATATTAAATCAACATATGATGGCCTCCATGTAATTACTGGAACCACAGAAAATGTAAGTATTTCAACGTTTCAAATTTTAGTGTGTGTTTTTCCCTTTTATTGTTAAACAACTTATACATCTTACATGATTAAGGTTGGCATCCGAGGAAATGAACAGATAGGAGATAAAATTAAAAAGACATCCTAAGTAGGTATTTTTTCATTAGAATTTATTGTTTTATTTTAAGAGTAGCTATTTACTTAAAGTAAATCAGACATTTTCTGTTCACAGCCAGAGATTTGACTTTGTTTAGTATTTTCTGGTTTGTGACAAGTTATTGTGACATCTAAAAGAATACACTTCCATCTGTCAAAAAGTTTAGTTATTTTAAGAAGCTTAGCCCTTACGAGAAAGAAGTATCAGATAAGTTAGGCTTTCTGAATACCTGCAGTATAATGGGAAAGACTGTGCTGTAGAGAACTAGAGCTATGCTATGGAAAAAGAAATATGAGTTGATCATGCTGGGCATTAACTTGATCATTGTGATAGACTTGAATAGCATAGCAAATCATTCCTGCATTTTCTCATTTCAGATTTCCATCCTAATATAAGCAGGTGCTAAGTTTTATTTATTTATTTATTTTGGTTTAGAAATTCTGAAAAATTGCATGTTTATGCTATGTTTCTATAAAGAAGACAGAGGTGGAATTAGTTTAATCTCAAGTTATTATTGATCTCAACATTTTACCAGCATTTTCTCTTTAAAAATCAACATTCTTTTCATCTAATTCACCTATTACTTTAATCCTTTATTGATTTTTTTCCTCACGCTTCTCTTGGTTTCTTGTGAAAGGTGAAACATAATATACATTGCAGTCGGATTGCTGTAGTGGCCTCACTTTTGTTATTAAATACAAAAGTCATAAAGGATCAGAAATATCAGTAAAATGCATAATGCAAACTTTATAACAATTTTAAATGGAGTATGATGCTACAAACTATACTTTTGTTACTGATTATCCTCATTATATGTATATTCATTTGACCATTTGTTCGCTTAACCTTAGCTTCATGTCTGCTATGTTCTAGGCATGGCACTAGGTATTAGAAGAATTTTTAAAATAAACTTGCTTGCTGCCCCTAAGAGGTGGATAGCATGTTGGGGTTCATCTGTATAAACAGGTAGTACAATATGCATGGATGCCCTAAGGAAAGAATAGCAAATGCTACCATGGGAAATCAGAGAAGAAATCACAGAAACACTGATTTTGAACTGTATCTTGAAGCATTGGGAGGAATGAATCTCTTTATGTTATGTGGGGTCTGTAAAAACAAGTTGAATACTATATATTGTTTATATTAATTACTCAGTAATATTCGGTATATGGATAAATGATCAAAAGAAAGATTGATTCTGGGAGTAGTTCAGATATATTATTTACTAAGAGTTGATCCTTTGATTCTTCTTTTTTATTGAAAATATTGTACTATTTTTGGTAACCTCAATCATTTACAATTAGATCTGTCTTGAGTCTTAGTAAAGCTGCTCACTAACGTGGGTAAGTTATTTTACTTTGCTATGCCATAGTTTCTTAGTTTTCTTATATGTAAAATGAGGAGTTTGGACAAAATAAGCCCTCGGATCCCTTTTAACACTGAAAGTTTATAATTTATATGACTTTTTTTTACTTGCCTATATAAAAAGTTGTTTTAGTTTCTTTGGCTACTGTGTACCAACTGTCATTTTCTTTGACTTTTGTACTTTCCTTTGAAAAGGTCAGTTGTGAACCAAATAGCACAGGGACCAACTATAGTTATAGCTATATTAAAGTAATGACTTACAATCGTCTCAAAATTGTTACATGATACTTGTCTGATTTGCTAATATGTTCACCTCCTAAATGTGCCATGAAATTAAATACATTATTGTTATTATACTGCTCTTAGAGTTGGACTGACACATGAATCTATTCTTTTAATAATGTACTGTACTTATTACTACTTCAATAACTAAAACTCTCTGGGATATCATCTTACCTTGAATTCTAGCCTATGACAAATAATTTTATGTGAATTTTTAAAATTTGTTGACTTGAGGTTAGTATCATTTCAAGACCTCTGTGTTTTTAGAAATAATTGGAAATGAATCAAAAATAAAATAACTGGAAATCACTTTTAAACTAAATTATATTCCAGTGTCTCAAAAGTAACATTTTACTTTGCAAATTCTATTACCATATCATTCTTTAGCTTTCACTAGATAATAATGAATAATATCACAGGTTTTATGGTTATATTTAATAGATAAACACACATGTATACATAATACATTTTATAAAAATGCATTTCTATACATTTGAGACTTCACAAGCATATTGCCATATAAAAATGTCTAAAAATACGAATAATAAATAATTAGTAGTCACTAGAAGAAAAATAAAGAATATTTTTAATTCTTTACCCAGACATACAATATTATAAAATTTATATCTTAAATCTCATTTTTAGTTTCCTAAAAACTGCTTAAAACTTGTTAATATTATCTTGCCAAGTTATTTTTGTCTGTTTTTGGTTTTAATCTATTATGGGAATAAAGGGAAAAAGTGATAGGATTGCTACATCCCATGACGTATTGGCATCTTAGTTCATTTAGTGTGGTTTTATTGGCTAATATATTAACACTATATGAAGCATAAGAAATAGACACTTAAAATATTTTATCATGCAATTTTCATCTAATTGCAGTCCATCTTTTAGTTTATTTTTCTAGATTATTCAGAATTAGTGTTATTAATGATGAAATTAGTTATCAGTTTAATTATCAGACTTCAAAGTTTTGAAGCTGATCATATGCATGTACTTGAAAATATTGATTTTCTGGAGTTAATGTGAATTATTTATATTAAATGGAAAGGATCAAAGTAAAATAAAGATCATGTTTTGAAATATATTTTCAAAGCATGTACCCAGTAGACCCTAACAGGATTGCCTATATAAAGTTTGCAAAGATTAATGCTATTGTTTTTCCATAATGTTCTCAGAAATATGTTATTCTTTTATAACATAAATATCTGTATATTGTTTTGAATTTCTGTTTGTTGTCATATATTATATATAGAATGCAAACAATACTTGAAATACTAATAACCATTTTGTTAGTTTAATTTCTTGAAGAATATAATTAATTTTTTATCAAACTTAAGAGAGCTTTTGTAATATTTATAAGGAGAGGAAATCGCTGATAAAATATATGTGTTTTATTATTTCTTTTTTGTTAAATTCAGTCACCTGCAGATCGGTGCAAGAAGATCCATGCTGGTGATGAAGTGATTCAAGTTAATCATCAGACTGTGGTATGTATAATTACCTTAAGAGTCAGTGGGAGGAACAAATTCTAAGATTTCCTAAAACTTTAGAAGACAATTGTGAAATGAAATGCTTGTTTGTGTACAAATCATTGAACAGCCGTTTTTAAAAAAACTGAATATTTGTTCTTAATTATTTGATGCAATGTAAGTTATGGCTTTAAAGGAAAATTTAAAAATATGGTGGTTGAGGTTAGGTATGCCTTTCTGTATGGACAGGCACTGGTAGTGTGTAATTTAAAATTGTACACAAACATTATGGCCACCCTGTATATACCCCATGAACTGTGATAACAATTTTGGAATAGAAATTAAAGTGAAGATGCATATAAATTGAACCTTTTCTTAATGTTATTTTTAAAAGTTTCATTTTATAAAGGATGAATTACCTAGTATATATTGTTTTATAATAGCATAAATTCATTTGTCTACTTGATTATTAAAGCATCTAATGGATTTGGGGGAAGTTTATTTTAAATTTAAATCTTTAAAAAAAATTTAATCTTTAATAGCTGAATTGGCTCTTCATAGAAGACTACAGTTTTGGTTTTAAAACAATTGCACTTAACTAAATAAGTTCATAAAATTTCCTTACCCTACAAACCTTCGTACAACTATGAATTACAATGGCATTTTATGACAATGGTAGATTTTCAAGGACTGGTATTTTTAATCTTAAATTTAGAAAATGAACGTTGTATGTTTTTCATTTTAGACTATTTTATGTCTCAGATTCACTGTGTTCCCCTCTTTTTGCCAAAATAAAATGTATTGTCTAAAAACATGAAGTTAAAATTATCTAAGATTATCAATATATTAATCCTCATTTGAAAAATCAGGATTTTTGATACATATTATACTTGTAGCTCACTAAATTTTCAGTGAGAAAATATTTCCTTATTATACAGTTTAACTAAATTTGCTTTTGTATGTCCTAGTTATAGAAGAAATTTTGTAAGAGGACTGATTGGTTTTCTTGGTGATTTTGATACTAAGGCAAATGCCCTTTCAGTTTTGGCTTTGCATAAATTGAGAAGTTGGTGACATTTTAGAAAGACTACTAAACGCTGAAAATTAAAGCCATAAGGTCTCTTCAATATATTCATTGTCTAAGTGAAGTAAAAGTTGATGAATGTTTTAAAAATTAAATGCATGGATGTGCAGTTGGTAATAGACAAAGCCTTTCCATACATGGCCACTTGATGACTTTCTGTTCTGATTACTAGGAACTGTACAAAGTGATTGTCCTGACTCGTTTCTTGTCCCAAAGGATGAGGATTTGGGCAGTCGGATAAAGCAGCTGCTTTGGTAGATGAGCAGCTTTTTCCTCTTCTAATGTTCCTGCTGCCTCCATTTCTGCAATGTGACCTTAAGAAATATGGCATCTGTTGAATAGTTTCTGCATGCATTTCCAGATGGTCAATTCTAAAAGGATAGAAATTAATCTCTAATAAAATTGTTGAAATGATACCTTTTGTGGAGAAAAGATTCTGATGTTCATCGAATGAATATGAAACTCTTTAAAAGTTTACAAATGAACTAATGAAATCTGTATGGATTGATGACATTTAAATGCTACTAGAATGTGTGAATACATCTTTGCATCACAGGAATATTCTAAAATATTCAAGACTACAAAGAGTGATGGTTGGGGAAACTTGGTTCCAGCTTTTGCTCTGAAATTGACTTCTTACTTTAAGTGAAATGGCAGTATCTGAGTATCACCTTACCTTTTTACAATAATAATAGCCATAGCTAATACTTATTGTGTTCTTACAGTGTGCCAAGCATCATGTTAAGTATTTTACATATTTTATTTCATTTAGTTCTTCAAATAATCCTGCAAATAAAGTGCATATGGAAATTAAACTCAGAATGATTATTTAACTCATCCCAAACACAAAGCAAAGCTCATTGACTCCCATGTTATTTTTTAAATTTGATTAAGCTCTCTTCCCCAAACTCAAAACATAAAATTATCAAAGGGGAAGAATCCTAATGAGCATGTATGTAAATCTCAGGATTCAGTGAGAGATTAAGAGGGGCCAAGTGTTAAAGAAGAGGAAAAGAAGTGACAGTTTACATAAGCAGGATAGTAAATCTGCTGAACTGAATTTAGACAATTTCACTTCTTTCCCTCAGAGAATATATGTAAAACACCTATCATAATGTGGGCCACACGTTAGGAGCTCAGTAACAATTAACTTTTCTACCTCCCTTCTTCCTACTTACCTCCTACAACAGTTGGACCAATTGGAATCCTGTTTCTTGGCAGACTGCTACTAGAGCCAACAAATTGATTTTGAATTATAAGAGACAGGAAAATGTGTTAAATTTTGTGAAAGTAGTCTTGATTAATAATGTTATCTGTTATCAGATTGTCTTCTTTGTATTGAAGTGAGAGGTGTATTTGTGCAAGAAGGATGCATTTCATTAAATGCAACCTACTCTGCCTTCCTTTCCTTACTTTTGCCTGTGTCATGCCCTGTACAGTGATTATAACTTCTTGCTAGACAATATACAGAGATGATGAGATGGAAATTCTTTGGGTTTTGGTACTATGAATGGTTTGGTAGGTAGATAAATTAATTGAAAGAAATATAAATTATTTATAGTCGGCACTTATCCCTTCTATCCTTACATTCATTACGTGGATGTTAGGGGTTTGTTATAAAAATAAGTTATATTGGCTAGGCACCTGTGGTTCAAGTGGATAAGGCGCCAGCCCCATACACCTGAGCTGGCAGGTTCGAATCCAGCCCGGGCCCGCCAAACAACAATGATGGCTGCAACAAAAAAATAGCTGGGCGTTGCGGTGGGTGCCTGTAGTCCCAGCTATTTGGGAGGCAGAGGCAGGAGAATCGCTTGAGCCCAGGAGTTGGAGGCTGCTGTGAGCAGTGATGGCACTGCACTCTATCCAGGGTGACAGCTTGAGGCTCTGTCTCCAAAAAATTAATAATAATAATAAGTTATATTAATGTATGGCCTAATACATTTGAAATACGTAATTAGTATTTTATAATCAATGAATTAGTTGATTAGAATAGCAAGATGTTGTCAGTATTGCTTTATATCAGTTTAGATTCAAGAATGAAAAGAGAAATGTTAAATCTATTTTAGATGATACTAGCCCAGTTACTATTTTTCTATAATTCTGAAATTTCCTACTACTACAGGTAATAATGTACAATATAAAATTAGATCATTTTTTATTGTTTAAAATATATAGAAAACAATTTGAAATTTTTCTTAAGAGTCTGTAAAAGCTCAATAAATTACAGACTAATTCAAATACATTTTTTAAAAATTGCTAGTGTGGTATATCTTCAAGAAGTCCAATTAGATGTGTATGTTTCTAGTTTGCTCTTTTTTTAAAAAAGTATAATTTTTATTTGAAATGAAACTAGAAGTTTTATGTCCTTTTTCATGTTACTATATTCTTGATTACAAGTGGCTTTTAAGCTTTTCAAATTAACATACTTCTGTGGCTGAGAAACTGTGGCTGCCAGGTAGGAAGAAGAAAAAAAAATCATGAACATCCAAGCAAAGCAGACTGAGTCCTATTACATATCTTCCTGCCACTGAAGATCCAACTCCTCAAAGGCTGCTGGAATCTCCCACGATTTTTCCCACTTCGTCTGCTACTTCGTCTCTCTCTGGGAGATACCTCGGGAGAGTTTAAACCAGCATCTATTCCTTCATGATGCACTTTTAGCACGTTTTTTAGCTGATGAGACTATTTATAGTTATTAAAATTATTGGGCATATTTCTAATGAATCTGTTAAATTTCTTGTTAATACTGGTTTTGGTGTGTAAGTATTCTAAAGATTCTATCCATACTAAAAGCAGATACTTTCTTCTTAGGAATATCAGTTGAAAAGAATGGCATATGTGATTGAATCTTGCATTTGAGAAATTTCCTTTTATTTTGTATAAATATTAAAACATATTCACTGATATTTTGAAAGGTATTATGGAAACTGATGACGATATTATGACAAGAAATGGTTCAATAGATGTGGCTACAAAGGCTACTGGAGTGTAAAATAATCACATTGGGATAATCAAGAAGACCGATTGATTGCAGCAATATTCAGGATGTTGGACATTGATTAGTGAGAAATGGAAAATAAGTACTTGAAGCTAGTGGTTTTATTACTCTCAAAATGATAAATATTGTTGAGAAAGACTAGAGATGTCAGAGAGAGGGGGAAAGAACATATTAAAGGACTTTGAGTCACTTGGAAACTTCATTCTAACTTCGTTTATGTGTTCTCCTTATTCTCTCTTATTCTCACTCATCTCTCATTTCACACTCTGTCATTACCCTCTTGTTTTTTCAATCCCAGAACAACAGGAGAGTATTATTTAAAGGGGAAATCAACATAATCAGAATGGATAGAGAGTGTGATAACCCGTTAAAGTTCATCTCTCCTTTTTCCAGTCTTTCACCCTACCACCCCTTCCCTGAACTTCAGCAGAAATGAATGGCTCATTTAGTGGAATCAATCCCTTGATATTATCTAACAGCAGATGTGCTTTATTACTCTTTTTTAATTTACTAAATTGTCTTTATTTTTAAGTTTCTCTTCTAATTCCATTTTTTTCCTTCTTTACTGTTCTCATTGCTTCTGTCTTGACTATTCTCCATTCTTTACTCTGTTCAATTTTCTTTATTTTTGCCTATTCTAGTCTCCTTTCTCAAAGGAGAAAGTATTATCTTGTAATTCCTCACACCTAAGATATTGAAAACTGAGACAAATGACAATGTTTCTGGTGTATACCACAACTTATTCCTGTAAATACAAGATGCCACTGGGCTATAGAGATTATGTTCTCATGGTTTTCAGCATATTGCCTAATAAATAAATGATTCTGATAATACTTTAAAACAACGATGTTAAAATTCTAAGAAATTGGTATTCTAAAATAAAGCAATTGAATAATTCGATCTTAGAAGAGGAAAATTATGCAGATTAATTTACCAAAAATTAAAGGAAACGAAACAATACATCCTAGATTTCAGTTATTTATAGTAATGTTTCAGATTCTACCTTATATAGTAGTTTATGAGATTATCATAGTTTTTTTTCTTTTATTTTACATTGAACATTGTGTATTTGATACGAATGTGTGGAAACTGGTTTTGAAGTGCCACATATTGATATAGACTGTATTTTTTATTTTGTTTTGGGAAGTCAGTTCATTGCTTTTATCCAGTATAATATTCCTTGATTTTTCTGCTATCAGACTAAAATTTATTCTCATAAGTCCTTATATGAAGGAGATAAGTTGTATGATGCTTGAATAATGGTAACTTCCTATTAACCAATTTATTTTCTCTGTAGATCTCTGCATCCTGATCAGTTTCTTTATTTATGTAGTTTTTACTAGATTCACCGGAAAGAGTAATTACTTTTTTAAATGTTACCCTCATTTATTTTTATTATTAGAAAATATCTTCTACATTTACTAAGTTTCACATGTACCCTAATTGTCTTAATACAATAACTAAGAAAATGCCAGGAAGGCTATGTTAACCAGTGTGATGAAAATGTGTCAGACTGTTTATAAAACCAGTGTATAAACCCATGTGTATAAAACCCATGATCGCATTAAATGTACACAGCTATGATTTAATATTAATTTAAAAAAAAGAAAATATCTTTCAGTGTCAACATACACTTAATATGATCTAGCTATTTTACATGAGATTTAAAAAGATTTTCCTATAAGTGATTGTTTTGTGTGTTTAAAATGGATCTGGTAGCTGAAGTTATCACATACTCTGGTGATAAACTTTTAAGCATGTAGGTCATTTGCAAATCACATCAATAACCCTAGCTCTTTTTCTACCCCGTCAGAAAAGCAAGAATCTGCCATTCACAATTGCCTCCCTAGTCCACTTTCTGTCCATAGTAGGGGGTGGGCAATCAATAGATAGCATTTAACTGCCTGATAAAAAATTATTACAGGAATGGGGAACACTATATAACACCATATAATAGATAATCTAAGAAATAATGACAGTAATCTTTTAAATTCTTTTTAGGTTATTTAGTCCTAGGATTCAAGTTTAGGTTTCATCTACTAAATTAACATTCTGATTACCATGTCAGCTGAAATTGTAGGTGATGTAGCCACTTGTTATTTTTACATTTCACACTGTCCCTTCTGAATTTTATTACCTTAATACTAGGCAATAAATGATTTCTTAAAATTGGGACAAATGGGATAGAAACAAAAATCATGAAATGTGAATGGCAGAGTTCTCCATTTAGAGCTTACATTGAATGCCCTTTTTGTCTGAGTTGCTGAGATTCTAGTAAAATGATTTCCTAAAGTAACTTTGGTGGAAGTATTTTATAGCCATTATGGAAAAATTTTATCAATGAAGATTTAGGATATGTTTTTAGCTATGTATACAGTAAATATACATGCTTTAGTTTTCAGTTTTGATATAGACATATATTGCAGTACTTGCTAGGATTTTCAAATAAGCATTTTTGTTAAATGTCTACTAGTATGACATTTTGAAAATTATTCATAGCAAAGTTTTAAATTGTTAAACATGTTACTTTTTTAATATTAAAGTTTGGGTTGATTGTTCATTACTTTTGTCATTTGGGTTCCTAAATTAAATTTAAGCATGAATTTTTCATAAGTATGCATGGTTTCCCAGAATATCTATAAATAGGAGTATTAAATTTTTAAATAATGATGTTTTATTTCATCTTTTAGGCTTGGTGACTAGGAGCCTTTTCCTTTTATTTTAAAATACATATATTTCCAGTAAGTTTGTAAGAAGAATAGTAATGAAATATGGGAAGAAAATACTGAAATTTAATAACTTCCAAATATGTGCAGGTATAAATTGCTTAAAAATTTAACTTACGAAAATATCTTTATAAAAATCTCATTTAAAAACATGTATTATCATGATTATTTTAAAATATATATTACTGCTCTTTCGGGAACAGATGTTCTGCAGCATGATTAGAGGCTCATCCTACAGCTTCACCTTTCACTACAACAGGATTTTCTTCCTCTTCTCTCCCTAGTAGAGACTTGCAGACCCAATTAATTTTATATTTTGGAGAAGTCAAAGGACATCTTTGATGATACTGAAATAAAAACAAAATTGGTTTTGACTTAGTTTTGTACAGCATACATAAATGAAAACCATGAAGCCTCCAAAATAAATCTTTGGCCTTGAGAGACTGTAACATTACCAAATGCCATATTGAAATGGGAGACGGGAAAGAGAGCTGTATGTTCAAGATGCTGAACTATACCCACAGCTTTAGAATCAGTCAGTTACAGAAGCAGAGACATCAGTGATCAAAGCTGCAGTTAATATAAATGATAGGTTACAGGAGATAGTGCAAGGAACAGGGTACAGAAAGTCACCATCTTTGGTGAAAACTATGTGGGCGATTCATAAAACTTAAAACTATGATTACTGTTTTCTTCCTCCCGTGAGCTTCCTCATGAGTCAATAAAGAACTTCTGAGGGCTAAGTAATTTAGCCCTCAGAACTTCTTGATTTTAGGGAGAAAAAAAGTATTGGTTTCTTGTAGTCTTCCAGTTGCTTCTTTCTCTTGGAATCCCTATTTATCTTTAGCAAAGAGAAATTATGTTCTCTGTTAGAACTTTCTCTTAAAATACTATACATATCTATGTACACGCATATATACTATATACATGACTGTGAAATTGTCATGAAAATGGAGTATTAAAATAGGCATATATAAATTCTAATTGTGAACAGTTCAACATGGTTCAAGTTTTACAATGAAATTAAGCCATATAAAAAGAAATACCTTTAAAATAAACAGCAACAACAAAATGCTTTGATGTGCTCTTGTTTCACCAGATAAGTATCATTTAAAGTTAAGAAGGGCCGGGCATGGTGGCTCATGCCTGTAATCCTAGCGTTCTGGGAGGCCAAGGTGGGAGGATCCCTTGAACTCAAGAGTTCAAGACCAGCCTAAGCAAGAACAACAGCCCCTCTTTACCAAAAAATAATAAAATTAGCCAAGCATGATGGCATTCACTTTTAGTTCCAGCTACTCAGGGCTGATGCAGGAAGATCAAACTTGAGTTTGATGTTGCAGTGAAATATGATGACACCTCTGCACTCCAGCCTGAGTGACAGAGTAAGACTCTGTCTCCAAAATAAATAAATACAGTAGAGAAGGATGTGGGGGTGAAGAATGGCTGAATGAATAAAGACATGAAACTGGGGCAGGGGTTTCCCTAATGTAAATAAAACCTTTAATTCTCATATTCCTTCTTTTCATGTGTTTGTTCCTTTTAACTTCTCCCTTTTATCTTCTTCAAATATTAGTAGAAGTTTGTAAAAACTTGGTATTTATGTGTAACTACCATAACTTGTAAATATCAAGTTTTATTTAAAATAGATAAACATTTGGGATATTTTGGGATACTCTGAATTACCTATTTCAATTACTCTAAGCTAGGGTTTAAAAATCACTTATTTATATTGAGTTTCCTAACCACATGCATACCCTTTAGCTTATATTCCTCTATATTTGAACTGTGAATAATTTTTTCTTTGCTTCTAATCAGTGAATAAATGATTATGGAAAATAAAAATTGGAATATCTTTAAATGTACTGGAGTTTAATATTATAAATTTTTTTAATGTTTTGTGAAAAATTTAAGTGAAGGTAAATTTTGTAGGTTGGTACTCAAGATTTTATAGTTTTAGATCTTTGAAAGACATTAGATTTTAAACTTTATTACTTCTGAAATCCTTAAACTGTATATTTCCTTCACATAGCTTGTTTTGCTTAAGAAAGAGATAGTCATTACTATAAAACGTTTAGCTTATTAGATACTCCAGTCATTTTTTTGGTAGTCATAGTAACAGGCCACTATAATATCTCAGCACCAAAAATATTGGCAAATACAGTGTGTCATTTGCCACAGAATGATGAGTTGTATATTGAATTAAGTCTTTTCTGTGCTTTTAAAAAGAACAGGAGGACATTTTGATATAGCATGACTCATCATCATACATTTATATAGGCATGCTTCAAGTCTCTGAAATTTCCTTTGGCAAAAGATATCATTTATACATTATAACTTGTGATTAAAAGTGTATGTACAGGAGCATGTATACATGTTATTAAAGATTTGGTTTCTTGGGCGGCGCCTGTGGCTCAGTTGGTAGGGCGCTGGCCCCATATACCGAGGGTGGTGGGTTCAAACCCGGCCCCGGCCAAACTGCAACCAAAAAATAGCCGGGCGTTGTGGCGGGCGCCTGTAGTCCCAGCTACTTGGGAGGCTGAGGCAAGAGAATCGCTTAAGCCCAGGAGTTGGAGGTTGCTGTGAGCTGTGTGAGGCTACAGCACTCTACTGAGGGCCATAAAGTGAGACTCTGTCTCTACAAAAAAAAAAAAAAAAAAGAGATTTGGTTTCTTTGTCTTGGAAGGGGTAATAACTTTAAAAATATTTTAAGAAATACTCTATTGTTTTACCCGTGGGTATAACGATGCTCAGATGCTCTCTTACAATTCCAAATATAGCCATAATAAAGGTAAAGAAGGTCTGGGTTGATAGGCTTAAATTCTAACTTTTATGTTTATTTGTAACTTTGGCCACTTGGGACCATAAAGTAGAGGTTATATTTTCATATGTTCGTCAAATAATTCACTAGCAGTTGTTTGGAAAACAGACCAGGGCAGGTGCTAAAGGGGTCAGGGACAACTTCTTCCCTCTAAATTCTCAGAGGAAAGGAAGCAGCTCATCTCTTCAGCACCAATCCCTAAGCCTCTTGTGCACCTAATTCAGGCAACCAATTGTCCTGGACCTGCCCACTCATGTTGCCCTCCACACAAAGGAATGCCTGCTGTCTGCTTCAGCCTGATCAGAACAGTTAACAGTCCCCATTCACAAGAAAGCAGAACCTCTGGCTTTTAACACTTGGAGTACCTTAGTATGATCTTCTTGGGAATTTTAATTGTTTGTGTTGTGTATTAATGTACATGTTGGGGATTATACATAAATTAGTGATATGATTTGCCATTGCTTGGGGACACTGACTTCTACCAGATAATGAGTAAGATAATAGTAATTCAGCATATGTGTAAAACTTATTGTCTATAGCTAGTAATAAAACATTTTGTATAATATGCATATGGTGGTTTTCAAATGTTTATTTTAACCCATGAAGTTAATGTGAATGAAACATTCTATAAAAATATTGAGAGAGAGGGAGAAAGAGAGAGACTTGGACTATTTACAACCACTACAAAATATTTCTCTGGGGAAAAAACCAATTCTTCATAATGTTTATGTAATGCATATTATAAAGGAGACTCTTTCTAGGACAAATAGAAACTTGCATCCACTATTCTATTCCTTGTCCTAGTAACATCACTGTGACTTTAGATCCTGAGTATCTAAGATAGGAAATACTACTTTTTTCAAATATTCATATATAAGGGGAAAGTTTATTTGATAATTTGGGGTAAAGAATGTCTATTACAGCTTTACTGTCAAGTATATTACTTTGTTTAGATGTGAGATCATTTAATCTTTTAAGTGTGTTACATTTACAGAAAATTGTATTGCTACATTTTACATTCAAAACTAAACCCTTTGTTGGAATTTTAAAGCCCTTTATTATCTCTGAAACATGTATCTTCTCATGTCAGCCTATCACCTTACAAGTTGAATTATGCAAACAGTGCGCTATGAGATTCACATGAGAAAACGATGCCAGCTGTAAGAGGCTTTATAAGATACTGCATGTAAGACAAACCTCTACGGATAGATAAGATTTGATATATGAGAGAAAAATTATAAGCAGAATGAAGAGCGCTTCTGCAAAGATTTAGATGAAGAGAAAAACCTCAGTGTTTGAGGGAAACATATTTGCTATTCAGCTAACTTTTTAACTTACCAACTTTTTAAAAAGGCTTTTATGATAATCTGACCTGTGTTTCTTTCTCCTTCCTCGTTACTTTTTCCCTTGTTCTGTCATCCATCCATAGAGAACTACTGAAAATTGCTCATAGTGATAACTTTGTCTCATGGCTTTCTTCATCTCCTCAATCCTCACGTCCCCTTCACCTGTCCAAATCCTAAGGAATTCAGCTTAAACTAATTGCAAAACTTTCTTGAACCCTCAATGATCAGTTAGGTAACCCTTTTATGAATTATACCATTGAACTCTGTATTTACCCTATTTAGGGAATTCTCTTACTATTTTGTAAATGTTTATTCACTGGCTTGGCTCTCCCCTTGCTCATTATACACTTTAATGAGGCACAGACTGTGCTTTATTCACCATTGTATTCATACTACGTGGAAGACACACAAGAAATACTTACTGATTTGTGAGTTATTGTGCCATAAAAACATATCACGCACCTAAAATATTCTAGACATAGGCAAGTCACTGCCTTCAAAGAGGCATCATCTATTACAGCAGTTCCCAGATCGAAAATATAATCATCTCTTGGGAATGTGTATTAGAAAAATAAAATTCTTATGCCCCACTCCAAACCTACTGAATCAAAAACTGTGGGATTACAATTCAGCATTCTATCTTTTAACAAGCTTTTCAATTCTAATAATTGCTACAGTTTGAGAACCATATTGAAGAAAAATAATCAGAGACAAAGCTGTGACCCTATTGATTAAGGACCTATGTGAGAATCAGTTCTTTGGTTAGGCTTTTGGGGAACCATTCACAGGTTTTGAAGGGTAGAATACTTTTACACTGTAACGGTATTTTAGAGCTTAAAAAAATTGAAGCATAAATACAAACTATAACTCTGTCTTAAGTCTATCAGGTAGGTACCCAACGCAGAACTAAAGCAGAGAAAAGAGGTTTTAGTTGCTAGGATCTATTCTTTAGGACGCATATGTGGATTTAAAAGAGGAGAACAATCATAATTCACTCCAAACTCGAGGGGATGGTGGAGAACTTTTTTGGGTGGATGAAAGTAAAGATATGATGAGCTTGATTTTTAAAGTTTTGTGTTTATCTGAGCTACCAGTGGATATTCTGGGGAAGATAACTGTGCTTTAGAATCATAAAGACTTGAATATAAATTCTGCATTGACACTTTCCATTTTTGTAATCTTGGCTAAGAAAATAATCACTTTTGCTTCATTTTCTTCACGTGTAAAATGGGTTTAATAATTTACCTCATTGGACTGTTGAAACAATAAAAAATACAAATTAAAAATAATGTAACATAGATGTGAAGAATTTAGCACCGTGAATTGCAGTTAACTGTTAGCATAGATGAACCGAACAGGTGGAAATAACATGACTAGAGTTCTTGGTAGAAAGTAGGGATGGTTAGAAAAATTGAAGAGTCATATGTATGAACCTATTCATGGAAGCTCTTGAAGAAGAAGAGATTATTGTAAGAAGATAGCATGAAAGAAAGATGTCTAACACTTAACCTAGAGGAAACATCTACATTTGTTAGTTGTGAGGAAGAAGAAAAGATGGAGAACAAGTAGGCAGAGCTGTAGCAGTACCACATTCCTTTACTCAAGCTAATCTGTTGTCATCATCTATTTGCATGTTTCTATACATCATGTGTGTTAGAGTTGGAATGCAATGTGGCTTCGGAGTTATCTGATAATTTGACATGTGTAAAAATAATTGAAAAATCTCTCTTGATGTTGAGCTCACTGTTTCAAAAGTCAGGCAATTCATTTTTTAGATATCTTTGACTCTGACCGTTAGCATTTTTTCTTCATATTTATCTGTAACCTGTTATCTCTTTAAATATTGTGCCTTATTTAATTTCTTCCCATAACCACAGTTTATATTCTCCATTATATTATTGGCCTCTAGGACCCAGGACCCATTCTTCCTTCTTTTAAAGCTCCCTGTATGTTCTAGTACATAAAGACCTTCATTGCAGCCAATGGAGAGAATACTTTATGATTATTTTTCATATTACTATTACATCTTTGCAAGGTTTCTAATTCATGTCTATCACACTTAACATTTTAAAACTGTAATCAGGGGCGGCGCCTGTGGCTCAAGGAGTAGCGCGCCGGTCCCATATGCCGGAGGTGGCGGGTTCAAACCTAGCCCAGGCCAAAAACCACAAAAAAAATAAAAATAAAAAAAAAATAAAACTGTAATCAGAACGTTAAATGAGAAAATGGAAAATTAATCTTGAAAAATGACACAATTACAAGAGGAACTTTACCTAACAACCATAATCATTATAACCTAATTGTTTGTACCCTCAATGAATCCCAAACAATAAAAAAATGATTAACATGTATTTACATATTTTAACATGTGTTCATTATCACATTTAGCTCCTAACATAGGGGCTTCCAACCTTCTTGAAGTTACAACACACATACTTGTCTCATTTTATCTTACCATCTATTTACAGTCCACCATATTCTGTCAACCATAAGTATCTCAGTAACAGTTAAAGGGAATTTTAATTATTTCCAAGAGCTCACTACATCTCATTATGTGCCTGAAGGTATATTAGAACATCACAGAACCAGGACTGGGTATCATTTTATCTAGTGCTCTAGGGCCATATCATATTTGTCCTTGAATAGAACATGATAAAATCCATTAAGTGGGGTCATTGTTAAGAATAATATGTAGTAGCTAAGATAGGAAGTAATTTTAAAATGATCCAAATTGAGGAGTTTGAGAAAGGACTAAGGAAAAAAGAACTAATGAGAAAGGAATGAGGACTTTTGCTGTTTATGTGTATACAAGTCTAGGATGGGACTGATATAGTCAAAACCTAGTTAAGTTATTAAGAAAAACATTATGCATAAGCTGTGAATTACTCAGCAGCCTTCATTCCCATTTAATACTATAATCACTAAGTGAAACTGACTTAATACTTACGTGGAATATCTACTAAAATCATTCATTGATTCAAAAATCAGTGAATAATTTAGTTCTTGACTTATTGAGCCCACCTAAGTAATAAATGTGTATTCTCTTTTGCTAATCATGTAAAAGTGTAATTCACAGAGAAGCTTTGATTTCTCCATCACCACCTTTTAGTTTTTTAAATAGCGTTGTTTTTTTGGTTCTGTGCTTTTTGTGGAAATTTTCATCCATAACAGTCCTGATTAGATAATTCATAAAATGTATGATTTTTCTAATTGGAATATTACTATTCATGGACTATGTCCTTGTAGTTTGTTGTTTTTATTTATTTGCTTATAAAAGTAACTCATGCTTATTGCCAAAAGTTCAGGCAGCAAAAGTAAAAAGCATATATTGCAAGTCCTTGCTTCCTTTAGGGTAGCCACCACTAATGGTGTTATATGTCTTTCTGTGTTTTCTGCATCTATATACACTTTTTAACAAAAGTGAAATTGAAATACATTTTCTAATTTGGAGCTTACTGTTTTCTACACAATAATTTTTATATTATAATGGACATTTATATAACATACAATTTTTGGTCAGCTTAACCAATACTGTGATACATGTCTTGCACGTTTACCTTTGTGCTTTTAACCAGTCATTTCCCTGTGGTAGTGGAAGTAACATTTGGGAGGCAAATATCCTATATGTAGTTCTTGGTGTATATTTATTTGCTTTTGTTCTAAACATTGCTAATGTTATGTCAGTAACCAATGGTGCATAATGCAAGGGTAGATGTCGAATCTATTAGTATAGAGTATAAATGTCTTAACACAATAAGTAAGTACATAAGATGAGGTATATATTAACCAGTGTGATGTAAGGTTTCCTAATTCTATATGAAATCAGCACATTGTACCCCATGAATGCATTAATGTATACATGATCTATGTGTTTACGATTTAATAAAAAAAATAATAGTGGAAAGGTTGATTTTAAAAGTAGTAAAATTATATACCAATATTTTTGCCATTAAATTACATTCAACTATAAAATTAAAATCCACCCAAATTAAATTTTCTTATTAAAAATAAATTTTACATTCTCATGGAAAAGCAGTTCTATTTTTTTGGAGTTGTTTACTTTAAAAGCACATAGAACATATAAAAGAATAGGTTGAATCAAATTAAACTGAAAATTTCACAGGGAAACACCATCTATCTTTAACAATCTTCAACTAGTTACAGTGATCATATCATAGAGTAAAATGGGAAGAAATTGGTGAATAAAAATCAATGTGCAATTCATTGTTGAGAATAGATATGTTGGAAGAAAGATAGGGTCATCAAATTGACTGCTTTGGTACAGTTAGCAATTATTTGAAGAAAATAAATAATAACTCCCTTTGGCTCGGCGCCTGTAGCTCAGCAGCTAGGGCACCGGCCACATACACCAGAGCTGGTGAGTTTGAACCCAGCCTGGCCTGCCAAAAAACAATGACAATTACACAACCAAAAAATAGCCAGGCGTTGTGGTGGACACCTGTAGTCCCAGCTACTTGGGAGACTGAGCAAGAGGATCACTTAAGCCCAAGTTTGAGGTTGCTGTGAGCTGTGACGCCACGGCACTCTACCGAGGGTGACATAGTAAGACTCTGTCTCAATAACAATAATAATAATAATGATAACTCCCTTTGGTTTGACTCTGGGCCCATAGAAATGGCTTAAGGATACTACTTAGGTATTGGAGGAGTCAGAATCAATGCAATATATTTTTGGTCACATAATAATCCCCACTTGAATATAATGAGAGACATTTGACCAGTTCCATTACTGTAGTCAATCTGTATAAATGTGAATTTTTAAAACTGTCACTCACTTGTTTATGTTAGCCAAGTATCATAACGAACATTTTAATTCATATCTGAGACCCCTGAGATTTTAAAAGTTATAATGTCTCCCTCTTTTTTGTTCTTTTTCTCTTCCCCATCATTCATCTATAGTTAAGGTTATAATTTAAATGAATACTCAATAAATATACTAAAGTCTCTCATTATTCTACGGTAGTTACATTCCAAGGCACCTTTTCTTATTCTCTGGAAGTCATGCTTCTTTTGGTGGAAATGCTCATTCTCTCCAGCTGACTATCTTCCAGGCAAAAACATGATGAATAGCAGACAAAAAACACCCATTCTGTTTCTCTTGGGTGCCTATGAAGAAACTAGATCACTGCTCAAACCATTTGCTAAATCCTGCTTGCTATCTGGGATAAATTTTATCCCAGTGTATTTCTATAATACATCCTAGAGAACTATAATCCATTAAAGTTGGGATAAAAGGGTCTTCTCTCTTTTAAATGTGAAATGTATTTTTTAAACCTTGGAATAATAGATATTTTTAATATATTTCTTTAAAGCATAGATCTAGGACTTCAGTTACCTGATACTGTGTCACTAGTCCTTTTTAAAACCCAACTAACAAAAATTATTCTATGTTCAGAATTTTAAAAGGATGGGTAAAGTAAGTCAACATGGATAGCAAATGAGGGAGGTTTCAAGACATTTATCAAGTACTTTGGTTTAATTATACAATATGTTTTGAGGTTATATTCAAATAGAACGGCTTCATTAAATTTAGCACACTGTATTTTAAATTTATAGTGTTGTTTGGAACACATTTTCAATAGCTGATGCTTTGGGGTAGCATTACCTTATCATTTTTTATTCTATGTTTATGGTGTGGTTAAAGGTTCATTTTACTGATGCTGCTGTCCATGCATCAGAATGTTGCCTTGGTATGTCAGTACCAGCTATTGGTAGTAAAATGTTAGTCTAATGTAGAGATACTTGTAACACATTATCTCTAAAAGATGGTGATGGAAAAGCATGTGGTGTAGTTTATAAGCTCAGGACATTGCCAGATCTTTGTTTTGGGGCATGTGGATTTTTAAATTGTACTTGTGAACAGAGGTTGTGGATCTAGACCTAGCAGCTGAGCAACATTAATGGTGATAAAATTTCTTTCCTTCTAAAATACTCCATTGGTAGCATATCTTTTTAGTCTCTGCCTTGACTTGGTAAATGTCCGTTATGTCGTCTCATAATAATGTGGACTAATGCGTAATATGGTTAATTAATTCAAAGATAAAATTTCTTTGAGTATATATCTCCTGAAAATTAATAGGATGGTACACCAATTATGTGATTTTTTTTTTACTAATCTTATTAAAGGGGGAGAACATTAAATCTTTGAATACTGTACCTCAATTTTATTGTAATGATTTTGCTGGTTACCAGGTGGGGTGGCAGTTGAAAAATTTGGTGAATGCACTACGAGAGGACCCGAGTGGTGTTATCTTAACTTTGAAAAAGCGACCTCAGAGCATGCTTACCTCAGCACCAGCTTTACTGAAAAATATGAGATGGAAGCCCCTTGCTCTGCAGGTAATGAAGCTTAATCATAAGTCATACACCATCATTTTAGCCATAGATTATCTCAGTAATGCTTCTTGATTGTGCCTCATCTCAGCAGCATATGGATTAATCTTGTATGCTTTTGAAAATTTGTTTGCAAAATGATCTCTTCACAGCTTATCCTAATAGGCTTAATTGTGATAAAAATCTGAGAGAATAACTAAGACCCAAGTGATTAAGAACTCTGCCTTAATTTGTAAACATTTAAAGCATAATTCCAATAAGTCACAAGTTATTTCATGCCAAAATATGGATAGAAATGCAAATAGGATGTTTCATTTTTGTGATATCACCTTCTATTTTATAAGTTATATACACTTCTATAAGAAGTTAAATGATAGTTTATAGAATTCTTTTAAATCAAGTCATAGATAGTAACTTATAAACAGTACGAAAATGAAATTTTAAATTAGTAGCTAAAATGTACCTAGTACATTCCTCCTGAATGATCATTTTTCGCTTTCTACCTTGTAAGATGGCAAAAATAGGGAAATTGTTGCATTAGAATTTTTACATTTTTCTTCAACTTAAAGCATCACTCTAAAATATTACTGTGGATGTTGACAACTTATATTTATTAAGAGTTATCTAGAATATTATATAAATGTGATTCTGATTAATTAAAGGCAAGGAACTAATATATTTTCTCCATTTCAGGTAGGATATAATCTTTAAACATATCACAAAAATTTTTGCCTTTTATAAAACTTAACATGTTTTATAATAGACTATTACCTTTTCTTATATATTTAATTTTTTTTAATTTTGATCACCTATTTCACTAGAACATTGCCCATTGTTCTGATTAAAAAGAAAAGCAATATATGGAATGCATTGTTGCCATTGCTATGTTATTAAGACATGTAGTAGCACCTTTTATTATTCATAGATTTTTTTTCCCAGTAAGTAAATTCACCCTTCCATATTAATGGCCTGATAGATTATGATGATTTCTCATCATTTAAAACTTTATTACTTATTGGCTTCAGAGTTCAAATTGTGCATTAATCAAATAAAAACATATAGCATCTTCCAACATTAAATTTGTAATGTGACTCTATTTCTCAAATGAACATTTGAAACTGTATTAATATGTCCAAATGCATTTGACTTGTAGTATATGTTCATTATCAAAGATATTTGATATTCATGATGGTTCAGAGGTCACTGTTTGCCTCATTATCCAAGACGTAGATGAACAGAGCAGACTCTCCCATCACATCATTTTTTTTCTCACTGCATTATAAATTGCTTTGTTATTCCACTCTGGAGTTTCCTATTGATATGTCTTCCCCAAAGATCCTTCTTCAAAGTCTGAAGAAGAGGCCCATACTTTCAGCCATTAAGTTTTCTTCTCTGTATATGTGGAGTGAAATGTAATAATTTATTTCTAGTCTCTCATATTTCACATTGAACACCAAAAAAACCCTAGTTTCTTGCTAATCCATGCACTTTGTTCGAGAGAATATTTCTAGCAAATAAATTGATAATTTGTTCTTCTGTTATATTTTTTTTTCCACAAGCATAAAGTGAAGTGGAGAATTAAGTGGTAATGGCAATATCCATAAGAATAATTTTAATATAAAATGCTGAAATGATTGAAAGACCAACATTTTTTTTTGTTACACATACATTTGGTGTAGTATCCAAAGCTAGAGAATACAGACTTTAATTTTAAAAATTACTTCACATTATTCCCTGCCCTATATTTACAGTGGAGTTCTAAGACACTTTATTTCTAGGTCTGTTCCTAAATGCCAAGATATGTTCCTCATCAGATCACTGATTATATTTGCTCCTCATTGCTTACACAGCTATGTTGCATTTATTTATAAATCAACTTTTTCAGAATGCTGAAATCTAGAAGAAAAGGAAATCAGCATTGCTTAAGTGCTTATATACTATATGGACATTTTTGTAAAGTTATTATTTCAACTGAATTCAGTTTTATTTGAAAATGCTTCTAACATTTTTGAAAATTGCTTTAGTAGTTGACTTTTTACAGAATATTGGTGTTAAGCAAATATTTCTAGTGGTGCTAAAACACATAAGGACCGTGTATAAGTCCTCTAACATATCACATCACTGCCAACACCAAATCTGCCTGAAACTATTTTGAAGACCTGAAATGGTACCATTTTAGGATTCTTTCTTAATCTTAAGGCTTTGGCCTGTGCTAAAATGCAAAGATACCAATAAGCATAATGAAAACTGGTCAGAATTTTTATAGATTATATATTTTGGCACAAAAGATGGGACAGTACTTCAGAGTATTGAGATCTAGAAGTTGAAGGTAGACTGCCTCCCGAGGAGGAAAGTCAAACAAATAGTAGGATAAGATCTTAATGAAGGTTTTGGATTCTTTTATACCTTTATCTGAGGTCCCATTTTCTTTCTAGCACCTAAAAAATGACCTCAGATATGAAACATAAGTGCTAAATATAACAACAATCCTCTATACAGACAAAAGCACCATTCTTAATATATTCTTTTTTCAGATATATAAATCTTTAGCATTCATACTTAAAGAAGTGGACATTAGGTTTTTCTTTTTTCATAGGGCATATCAGTAATCTACCAATTATTTAAAATAGAGGATACAAAAGGAAAGACTCTATGGCATTTATTTAACTCAACATGTTTATTTTATCTTTTTCTCATACTATACCAGTTTTAATTTACCTACTAGCATTTTCAGGTTAAATATAACAAAATTTGGGAAGCATAGAGATAGACACTAATACATGCATCTTTTGAATCAACGACTTTATCCTAACACAAGGAATAATGTTTTTCTTAAAACTAACAAGGAAATAGTTATTATCAACACAAATAAAACAACTTTATCTACCCTAAGATAGAAGATGGTTAAACAATACCACATTTTTTAATTAAAGTACGAGTTCTATTTCTAAAAATATTTTAAAAGGATAGTGACTTCCAATATTACATAACTACAGTGACAAATTTTGATTTTGATTTTCTCTTAAAACTCATTCATGAAATTATAATCAAAAACAAAAGCATACAATTCAACTTCATGTTCACAGAGCAATTTCATTAGTACATTTCGTGAAATTGGCGGCTTGTTTGATAACTTCTTTATTTCTCAAATATTTTGTAATAGAACTGAGGGACTTAACGATCCCTTAGTCAAATGCTAGAAGTACATTTAATGATATCTGGAAGATGGAATTCTATTATCATCTGTATCCATTTATAAGAAGTAGAAATGTCTTATCTGAGATAGAATCTTTTATTCTAAGAAAGCAAATCAGGGATTGCTTGCTTTATGAGAGCCATTTTTCACATCTCCTTAGTGTCACCTGGTACTAATTTCCTGGATTTTGGTAAGCGTGGTGATTTCTTATGGTCAAAGTTCTTCCAATTCAATGAAAAAACCTCAGGAAACTATGAATAAACTAAAAGGTATATTGTTATATGTTTGTAGTTTTAAATTAATATTCTTAGGCCACAAGCATGCATGGTTGGTGTCTTTTTTTTTCCTTATAAGAGATGTATGGGAGAATTAGCTGGAGATTGCCTAGACTATTGCTTAAAATCACCACTGAAAATCAATGGTTTTTAAAAAAAATTAAGAACCCAGATTTTTGGTGAGAGGGCATCTCAGAAATGATCACTAAAATTGGTACTGGAATTCATAATGATTTAGATATCATTTAAGACATTTTTTCATAAAATAACATCAAGCTGTATCTTTAAAATTATGTTCCTAAACTGTATTCTAATCCATAAATCTCTTATATCAATGCCGTAGTTAACTTGTGTGATTTTGTTCTTTTCAATTTAAATTTTACTGTTTAGCATTATTTTGATGCCACTTTTGCAGGATATTTAAATATTTAGCAGAAAAGTAAATAGAAAATAGTCATAGTGGTTGATTTTATCTATCAACTTGTATAACAACTGGGATAATGCTGATTACATTATATTTCAAATAACAAGAACTAAAATTAGGTATGACACTAGACAAGAAAATAAATCTCTAACTATAAAAATGTGGTTGTGCTGACTGGGAGGCAGGAACAATTACATGCTCAAATTAGTAAATAGCTATAAGTAATTGCCACATCAAATTTTAGGTTACTAAGGTTTATGCAAATCAGTTAAAGGATCTACGTCACATTTGTGTTTTTGAGCCAAATGCTTTCAAATGTTAACACTGACTACAAATAATCACTTATAATGTGACAATTACCCATTCTTCCCTTGGTTAATATCCCAAAAATAACGTTTACTGTGGTTTGAAAAAGTGGAAGTCCAATTTTGATGTTGCAGTTTAATATGCCCATAAGACTGGACAATGCAGGATTAAATACATGAGTGTTAGCCTCAATACAGTGTGCAAAGTTTCATGATTCTGTGAAAAAAAGTCATTTTGTAGTGTGACTCCGAAGTCTTTACTAGTTATATATTGTGTAACTATGTACATATTTTTACTCACATACATCTGTACTTTTTAACCTAGCCCATTCTGGTTTCCCAATCAAATCCATGGGTTGGAAAAAATTGTCTATTTTCTTGGTAGTCTGATAAGAAAGGAAAATTTATATGTTTATAAAAGAAGTATCAAACCTTTTGTATTTATAAATTTGCATTCTAGAAAAAGCTGTGAAACAACTGAGAGTGGGAGAATTTTGAACACATGCATATCACTTGCTTAAGTTCTTTATAAATGATTTACTACTTAAGTTTGGCCAGGAAAAAGTATACCAAATAATTTCCCAAATAAGATCTAGCTTTCTTTTTTTTTTTTTTGGCCGGGGCTGGGCTTGAACCCGCCACCTCCGGCATATGGGACTGGCGCCCTACCCGTTGAGCCACAGGCGCCGCCCAGATCTAGCTTTCTTAATATGGTCAAGAAACCTTCAGGATTGTATGTAAATTCTTGCCACCCAAAATTCAGAGAAAAATTTCTCTGGTGCATTTGTTTAGATGATTAAGAAGAGAGTTGTTGATATAAAAATAATGTTCTGGTACTAATGTTGGGAATTCTAACAAGAATGTGTTTGAACTGAGTAAGGACTTTTGTGAATGTTCTAAATAATGGGGGTATTGTGATCATTTGGGTTTGTGCTTATTCCCAAGAGCAAATAAAATAAATGGCCAGGATTTATACTTGATGTAATCATTTGTATTTCAGTGGGTCATTTTCCCCCAGGAAAGCAAAGCAAGTTCTATGTGATCTTGGCATTAGTGAATTTTGAAGCTAACTACATAATGGGTGAAGCACTGTTTTAATCTTTAACCTTGGGGCTGTCTTTATGTCATTGGCTTCATTCAAGACTTTTATAGTTAGATAAAGGGAAAGCTAAATTAAGATACACTTACCAAGAGATATTAAAATGTTAAGTGTTTTCAGTAAAACCTCAACATTAAATGTAGTTTCTTAAGTATAGAGGTTCTTTTCTCATAGTCTTTAAGACTATAGAGATTTTAGGGGTACACCAGTACCTTCCAAGATGTGCTCAGTTACCTTAGAGATGTTAAAATTGGAGAGAAGGACACAAAGAAAAGACCTGAGCCATCAGAGCATCTTTACCGTTAAGAGTATCTAACTCTGTCGCCCATGCTGGAGTGCAGTTGCATGGTCACAGTTCACTGCAGCCTCAAACTCCTGGGCTCAAGCAATCCTCCTGCCTCAGTCTCCATGCCCAGCCCATCAGAAGATTTAAAGTGAGATTTCAGTGAGCCCTTACAAAAGCTAAAAAAATTATTTTACAACAATTACAATCTTCTAATGATGTTTAAACTAAATGAATCGGATATTATTGCTAAAATCATCACTCATGGTTCAGAGAAAAATTTGTGCTATACCATATTTTCAAGAATAATTTTAAAGTATGTGTATGTTCGGATTGATATTACGAAATATGTATAAGTTAAACCTAGAAGATTTCTGATTCCTGTTGACAGTAGTAAGTTATCATTAATTGAACTATGGTTATAAATGTATGTTTGAACATGTTTTTTTATTTAGGATTTGGATATTTTAAGAGATACATTCCATTTCCCCCAGAAATCTATCATAGATTTGTATAAAAGTAGCAACATATATGCAAATGTGTGTTCCCTGTTGGAGCCTCACTGAATATGTGGAAGGATAGCGATATGTCACAAGTACCATTGAAATACAAGCTAAATATGACAAGATCTTTCCAGAAAATAAGGGTTGGGGTTCAAAATGCATTTATGTAATACTTGATTGTATACCATAGTAGGTCAAGTTATGCTGAAGCTTCATGCTTACTTAAATAACAAAATATAATCCAAAAGTAATACCCTGGTATTTTATCCATAAGTATTGATAGTTTCTAATTCTCATGCCGTACAAATTTTAGCAATAGAAGAGAAGATCAAAATGATAAAAGAAAATATTACCCTTTAATTCTACTTCTTTTCTTAAATTGGAAATTCTTGATAGTACAATGATAATGGCATTTCTTTTACAATGTTACAAACAAATGATTATAAGGAACTGTTTCCAGGATAGAAAAGGCCATCTTTGTGCTTAGTATACTCTCATCGTTAGATTTTTTTTTTTTTCAATCGAAGGAA
The DNA here is from genome assembly GCF_027406575.1 of Nycticebus coucang. NCBI lineage: Eukaryota > Metazoa > Chordata > Mammalia > Primates > Lorisidae > Nycticebus > Nycticebus coucang. Next base: position 20,461,298 of record NC_069804.1, read on the forward strand.
TGTGCCTATTAAACTTTGAATTTGAATTGAACTCTGTTTTTGAGTTCAGGGAAGCTAAATTTGGTACTTTTTGTATATTTTCACACAGTTAAGTGGCTTTTGCTGATAGTGGTATTTTTAATGTTGTTATAGTTAGGAATTTCTTGCTGATAATTTTGACTAATTTTATCATTCTGTGCTTGATTTAGTCAAATTTTACTTGTATTTCTAATGTTATTTAATGCCTTTTTCATTTTTCTAGTCACTTAATTTTTCATCCTTTCAATTCTTGTCTAAAGTTAGAAAAATTTTTAAGAGGTGGTAAATTTAAATTTTCACAAAGACCTCCTTTTGGGTTAAGTAGCTCTTTTCATGTTCCCATGAAGCTTCTGCTTTACTAAATTTTGTTTTTACATTGCTTAATATCTTAGTTGTTTCTTAAATGTGATTCTCAAAAAAAAGTTTACTTTTTTAGCTTGAGTTAGATTGACAAAAGTTGCACCATTAGTAGACAGAAATACACTGAATATTTGTAATGCGCTTTACTTGGTACAAGGCATATTGATAAGCCAGATGATATCTTCATGATAAACCAATTGAAATACCCATTATGATTTACTGGTCAATAAAATAATAAGCTAGTTGAGTTAAACAATAGGATTGACATAATCTCTTCTTTTTCTGAAAGAATAAATTGTTTTTCTTCAGCCAGTTCAATTAATTGAACCAGCTTAGCAAAATCAAACCTGTTATCTATTTAAGCATGTTTTTCCTCTACATATGCATTTATTTGCCTAATCACATTGACTGTTGATATTAATAGCAACTCCTCATTGAAAATAGAAACTTAGAGAAATAGCAATTTGGGGGCTAATTGATGTGCCAAATTGATGTGGCTAATACTTAAATTTCCTGGAAGGGGAAAGGTAAAAAGTACCCTGGGTAGACAATCCCAGTAATAGTCCAGGCAGAATAAAATATTTTCTTGGTCCTCACCTCACACTTCGGGTATATTTAAAATACACTTGTAACCATTGACTACTACTTCTTTCCCCTTCCTTTTTTCCTTTTTTTGGGGGAAGGAAATGGATGGATACTAACCAGGAAATATTATATTTACTTCTATAGATAATAAAAGTAAAGAAGTCCTCAAAATAGAAATACAGACCCAAAAAGAGAAGGAAAATAAAAATTTAAATTTGATCATGTTTAAAAGCTTATGTTTTTAGAACTTGGTTTTAAGTTCACTTGCAGTGTTATGATATTTGAAAGTAAGAAAGCAATTATAGCATTTTAAAAACATACTGAATATTAGTTTTCTCACAATGTACCTGTTTAAAAGAATTAGAAAATAATATGCTGTGCAGTGAATGCTTTACTACATTTCTGTCATGACGAAATTTTGGTCAGACTTATTGTTTAGTGTCATTTATATTTAAAACCAAGATATCCTGTCAGAAAAGGAAACATTTGTAAAGAAAGACTCACATCACCATGACTTTATATATGTATTGTTGCATCTGTCATTCAACGATCTGTTTTAGAGGCATGAATTTATCCTTAGAAAGAAAACAATTCTTTATTTCCTCAGGCTTCATGGTATTCATCACTATAGGTGGCTCTAATAATTATTTATATAATCTCAGGATTTCCCATTGCTAGGAGTTCTGTTCCTAAAAGGCTAACATAGTTTAATGGGACACTATCCCCAAATTAACATAATTTAACATAATAGTCGACTATGTATTTTCATATCTTAAAATTCCTCAATCAGCATGTAAAATGTCTGACCTTTTAAAAAATCATATAAGATGGAATATTGTAAAGACCCCAAATACATTTATTCCCTCTCCCCACTCTTTAATTTCTATTTCATATAGATTAAAACTTAACTATCATTTTAGCAGGATGTGTGATTTCAAGCTATTAAGGTGACCTGTGTAACAAGGGAAGTCTAAACCATGAACTGAGTCCTAAATTATGTAGCCTACCCCTGTGACCAACATTGTACTTTCCATTGTACTTGACTTCTTGAACAAATTTTGTTTATCTGTACAAAAATATTGTCACAATATAAAATAGTTGTAATATGCCATTTTTGAGTGTCCAGCAATGCGTATTAAAGTAATAGAACTGTGGGTCTATATAAATAATTCTGAAAGTGTTTTTATACTAGCTAAAATGACATCTTGTCATGTAAAGATACAGTTAATTTTGTGGTCATTATTTTTGTGTTTGCAATTGCACCGAAGTTCTTACTTTTAATGTTAATTGTATACATAGCTAATAAGATCTGTAAGATCAACATAAAAATTTGTGAATTTTAGTTTCATTTTAGGATAATTTATCAAACTACTAGACTATTTTCAAATGTTGTACAGCTTGGAATTGGGGGTGCCCTTAAGTTAATACATCCTAATGTGCTGCTTAATTCAGTATATACATTTAACTTTTTAAAAAATCTTCTTATTTAATATTTAAATACAGGCATAAAATGAGATCTATAAATATGCAATTAAAGATTATTTTAAACTATAGATAAATGTGTATGCATGTGAAAGGTGAAATGGTTATGTCACATTTAATCATCATACTTTTGAAGTGGTACCGTAAAATGGCTTTACGACAGCTATGTTTATATGGACAGAAAAAAAGTACATTTTCTGAATGAAATACTCTCTCGTATTAGCCTTTTATACTCCCATGTTTTGTATCCTTTTCTGATAATCTGTAACGTTTTACTAACCTACTAGAATGGTTTGTCCTTTTGGGGAGAATATCTGAAGTAGCTTTCTCATATCAGTCAGGATGTGAATGAGCTAATTCATTTGAGAGTTACTCTTCATTATCTTTCTTTCAAAAGTAGGATTCTGGCAAAGTTAATTTAGTTTAAATAAGTTTCCCACTGTGTGATAAATCTTTCCATTATGAAACACTGCATGGTATTTTTGCCTTATAAATAGCTTTTAGGTGGTTAGACCATATAATAAGGTGAGTTGGGAACTAAGTGGAAACCTCTAATGTAATATATTATTTGGTTTTGGAGACCCAAAGGAATATCCATGTGCTAAATAACATGCTTCTTGATTTCAGCCAAGTTCAAAAAATTTGCAAAAATAGATAACTTTAAAATGATAACTATGTGTCGTTGTTGTTGTTGTTGTTTGTGTTGTTTGTGTGCGTATGTATTTTCTTTTTCATTTTAACCAGCCTCTTATACCTAGAAGTCCCACAAGCAGCGTTGCCACGCCTTCTAGCACCATCAGTACACCTACCAAACGAGACAGTTCTGCCCTCCAAGATCTCTACATTCCCCCTCCTCCTGCAGAACCATATATTCCCAGGTATAAAACTAATCATCATGTTGTTCTAGGCAGCTTCTAGCCAGAGACTAACCTAAAGCATATAAACTGTGAAGTCAATTCTCAAGGAACATTTGAACAATTGAGAACAATTCTCAGTTCTGAACACAATCTGGAAAATTGTTCCCATTATGGAGAATGTACTTTGGTTAATAATAATATTAATAACTAATTCGTATTAAACATTTACTGCACATTAGATATGTTGAACCCAAAGGAATAGGAAGTAATATTAAGTAGCTATTAGGATTATTTTAATAAGTAAAGAATAAGTGAGGCTTTTTGGTTAAGAATCCTCAGGAAATCTCAGGTTATTTTGAAACATTTAATATATTTTTTTATTACAAAAAAGAAAATTATAGATAATTTTTATGCTTTCTTAAATGTGGGTGATGAGGAAGATATTTTTAGATGATAAGGAGGAGGAGGAGGGGAGAGTGGGTTTTTTCCCTGATAATAATTCTGTAGCTAGAATTTTTATTTCATTAATTAATTAATGTTTCTTTTAGAAAATAAAGGGGGCTTACAAGGGAATGAATTGCCTTTAAAGTCTATTTTCTAGATTTCTTGAGGCTTTATCTATTTCATTTTCAGATTATTTGAAATTCCTGGCAGTTATGAAGAATATATAGCTTTATGCCATAATGCATTCTTCCCGAAAGCATTCTGCTATCCAGCCTTGTGTAATACAGAAATTATGAGAAAGGGCTAGCACTAAATGGGGATAATTAATACCTACCATAAGGAATTTGATTCAGTTTTTAAATTAGTTCTGTAATCATTCAAAAACAATAATTTAAGATCTCTTATTTTTAAGCCATAATTAAGTTTCTTTAGTATATAAAAGAATTGAATTTCTCGTGTAAATTTATTATTATTATTATCATTATTATTTTTATTTAGTACACCTAGTGTTTCATGGTCACTGACATTATATATTATGTAATCTAAATGCTACTTGGCAGTGTGGCCTATCTGCAAATACTGTGCTGTCATCTAGTAATAAAGGTATAGTCAGTTTTATATATATTTTAGTTCTTATTTTTGATAATTGAATGTAGCTATGGGAACATAGTTTGTAAGATATGATTTACTAAGCTAGAATTTCATAAGTCCTTTCTAATACATAATTTATAGTCTAATGTTCAGGTTAAAATTAGATATATAAATCCATCCAAAATCCTAGTAAAATGCAAGTTGCATTTTAGTTTTATTAAGACAGCATCAGACTTTCTGAATACTGTGGCATGAGGAGCAATGAAAGCATGTGTGTTCCAAATAGGAAGCAACTTTTTATGGTTTGTTTTTCTTTTAATTGGAAAGATTTTCATTTCAGTGCAAATGATTATTTTAAGGAGCTTTATCTTTCAGAGAGCTACACATAGAGATAAACATCAAAAAATTATTTATATCAAATCTCTGTAGGTTTTAATGTTCTTCCCTTTTATTTTGAGTAGGAAGGAACTTGTTATAAAGTGTCTCCTAGAGAAAAAGTATTTAAAATACATTTAAGAGGACAAAAGAATACACTTCAGTAGGACAAAGGTTCTGTCCTCTGAGTATGGGGAAGATATTATTAAGGCAATATAGTCAAGGTAGTAAAAAGATTGAACATGCTAATTTAAAAAATACTAGAGAATATGAGCGGTTGAAATTGTCAACATAATAATGCTTTTTTGTCAGTATTACTTGAAAGCTTTAATATTTTCAGTAAAATCCATAATTAGTATTTACTGTCTCACTATAATTCATTCTTAGTTGGTCAGTATATAATTTAGCAGAATACAGCAGAATGTTCTAAATACATTTTGAATCAAATTATGAGTTAACCAGTCATACATTCTTTTGATATAGCTGTCGGAACAATCTATGCATCAAAGCCCCTTTGAACCACAGCCTTATACAAATTATTTGCATTTTGTGGTTTGACTTGAAGTTATAAGTCATAAAACTGTTTACAGTTGTCATTATTTTTATAGATACAGCTTTGACACTTTTTTCTATTTTCTCATTTCGAGGATGAATGTAGTTGACCTAATTTAACTCTTCTGAGTATTTCTTTTTTTTCCCACATTAAAAACCTTTGTTTATGTAGAATTAAGCATTTTGGTAGTATGTGAATATATATGAATTATATGTTTAATTTGAATTGTAAGCTTCATCAAAAGACTTAAAAATGGTAGGACCTGGTAGTCAAGTTAGGCAGAATTTTTTCAGGTGATTACAATTCTTTGAACACATTTATTCCAGAAAACAAAAGTGATTACAAAAAGTGCCTTTTTCTCTAGAAGAGAACAACAAATATATGTGAAGTGAGTGAAATTTGGTTGGCATTTTATTATATATCCATGACTATATATACAGTTTCCTAATATGTAGTACATGTTTATACTTAACTAAATGTCTTTTCCTATGATAAAAAATGAAGTGTTTTTGTAGGTCTTTGAATAACTATGAAGTTTAAACACTAACTTCTCTTATTAATTCCACTGTATGCCAGTAAATACAAAGAAAGTTCACTAAAGCAAATGCTTTTAATATTTCCCTAAATCCTTTATAGAGCAAGGCATATATTTATTATATACATGTGTAAATATTAACCATTAAGAAAGATTTAATCTTTACAGCAGAATGAATTAATACATTGAGTTCTTCAGGGATTCATGATCTGAGAAAACATATAAACATACACATGCACACACGTTTTTATACATAATTACTTGTACCACTTTGTTCTACTGGAAAGTTTGTTTTTGCTTTGTGCTTTTCTCCATTTGATTTTATTTGAGTATATTTGGTATATACATGTTTAACAAATCTGCCCTGTAGATATGAGAGTAGGAAATACCAACCCTTCCAATTTTCTACCCCAAGAAGTGACCATATAAAAATAGCATGGTATACTAATAGGGCTAAGTCACGCTCTGATCTCAGCTAGATTGACATTCATGTTACAAATTCACAGAGAAGTCTGCCCATTTTGCAGATAGGCGTAACCGTATGTCAGTACCACAAATTCATTAGGGCTGTTTCCAAGCTAATTTCAGTGTCAATTTCTTTTTGATAGTAGGTTAACAATAACAAAAAGTACTAATTTTATATTGCTTCTTTCATGTTGCCTAAGAAGTAGCTACATAGTTAGTTATATCTTGGCAATAAGCAGTACTTTTATATTAGAAAATGAAAAAGTAAATGGCAATGTAAACGGCAATCTTACCTTGGATTAAATAGATAAAGACAACTTGTCAATTCAGTTAGTCTTAAGAATATTATTTACTACTTTCTACACATTTCAGATACTGGAATATAATTCCCTTCATTGGGACAAACCTAATCTAAACATTTGTACACAGACACAGAAATAAAGATTTTTGCTAGACTAGGTCATATTTTGGAATTGATATCACTTTTTTTTTTTTTTTTTTTAAGAGAGAGAGTCTTACTTTATCGCCCTCAGTAGAGTAGTAGAGTGCTGTGGGGTCACAGTTCCCAGCAACCTCCAACTCCCGGGCTTAGGTGATTCTCTTGCCTCAGCTTCCCAAGTAGCTGATATCACCTTTATAAGTTTATCACCATTTTATAATATATAATAGAACATAATTAAAATTTTGTTTTTATCTGTTTTATAATTCAGTTTTCTAGTCTTATTACTCAACATGAAATTAAATTTGCTTATGATTTGAAAGTATTTATTCATAGCACTGTTTAGGGTAACTGGAATCAATTAAGAACTTGAAGAAATAAGATCCACAAGTGAAGAAACATTACATCTTCATTCATAGTCACGTTCTAGAAGGCAAGCTTTTCTAACAAAAATTTCATAGCTTATCAGTGAAACATTTCATAGAATAAACAGGGTTCAATTTAACTAATTCTAAATGGACTATTTCAAAATACCATACCTATTACTATGTATGAATAATAAATTTGGGGCTACTGTAAATTTTTAGAGATTTTTCTCTTTAGAACCATAAAGAAGAAAAAAGATCAACTTCTGTCACCCCAAGTCTCCTTAAACTACAATTTCTTCACTTTCTCTCCACAAGAAAAATTGTGTAATAAGAGTTTGACATATTAGTTTAGAATGAGTTCTATGAATGTATCTTTTTACTCTTAAATGAGATATATAGTTTGAATATGAGAATAATTATTTTCATTAAGATTTATTTTAAACTAATAACATGCTGTTTGAAATTCTTACAATAATGGTTTATATAGTGCTAATTAGGTTCCTAAAGCCATAGTGTCCCTTATGGTAGTTCTTAAACACATCTTTGCTTTTAAGTAGTATGTATTTTACAGAGAATCAATTAGATAAACTGGCAGGGGAAAAAAAAATGTAAGGTTAACACTGTTAGAATTATACCTACTGTCTCAAGCACTAAAAGCAACTTATGTGCAAAGATGATTTTCTTTGAATGACCTGGTAAAATGACAAGTGGACTAGAGCAAAAGTTGGAAGATCCATGGCTAATTTCCAGCTGTCAGTTATTAGCTGTGTGATATTGAGGCAAGTTGTTTAACCACTCTGAGCCTCAGCATTTTGGGGTTTTTTTGTTTGTTTGTTTTTGGGTTTTTTTTTTTTTTTTGCAAAACAGAAATAATTTAAAATTGCCTATAAACCTCAAAGAAAGTTTGCAAAGATCAGGACATATATTGTACAAGAAGAATGTTATTAATATTTTTGACCCTGTACCATTTTACTATCCTAACACTTTTTTCCTGTGTCATCTCCTTTACTATAACCTTTTGTTAGGGATGAAAAAGGAAACCTTCCTTGTGAAGACCTCAGAGGACATATGGTAGGAAAGCCAGTGCATAAGGGATCTGAGTCACCAAATTCATTTCTGGATCAGGAATATCGAAAGAGGTTTAATATTGTTGAAGAAGATACTGTCTTATATTGCTATGAATATGAAAAAGGAAGATCAAGTAGTCAAGGAAGGCGAGAAAGCACCCCAACTTATGGTAAGAGTTCTTCTCTTAAGTTTACATAGGAATGTATGTCTGGCATGAGACTCAATTTACTTGAATAGGCTTTTGGGTTGTGAGAATTACTTGATAGCTTTTGAATCTTTATACTTGATCTATGTCCTTCATGTGCTTCAAAGTGGGATCTCAACAATATGAGGAGTGAGGCTAAAAAATATTCTAGATTTTCCGAAGATAACAACAATAGGTAACATTTCAGCTCATAATGATTTATGAAAACATGTTTAGCATCACATGTACTTCTTGTATGTTAGGTGTGCCAAAATTGAAAAATCCAAGTGTCTTTTTAAATGAATACTTACTATTAACATAACTTGTTTAAAATAAAATTATCTCTTATTATCCAGGGATTTTATTGTCTGTATAAAATATCATCTCAGTTTTTGTATTTTTTTAAGAAGCTTGAAAATTAATTTGGAATTTGAGTGGAAGTAGATATTAAATAGGATTGATGTACTGTCTTTAGGGCAAAAAGAGCCTAGAGTTACCATGTACATAGAATTTTTTAAATTTTCGACATGAATGACCAAGAAAGTAGCCTAGCGGCAAATACTTAAGATTGATTTAGTGTATCTAAACGATTTACAGATAAAGTTGCTTGAAGTTAAAGTAGCAAAGTCTGTGGTCCTATTGCAAGAATGAATTGATTAAATTGGAAGTCTCAGCTCCTCCCTTTCAAGTCTTCAAATTAATCATTTTCAGTAAGGTGCTTATACTTTGGGGGAAGACAAGATTCCTGCTAATTAGTCCAGACTTGACCAACAGGAGGTGGGCAGAGAGCAAGTTGTTTTTAACTCTCCCTTTCCACTCACCTCCATCCCTTATCTACTGTGGCCATATACTTCCTTCCTTTGGTCCCCAAAGAGCAATCATCACAGATCTTCTTATACATGTCTTATTTCCTTAAAGCTCTTAGGTAATAATTATGAATGAGAAATTTTGCCCAAAATTATCCTGAAGAATAAGACTTCTTGTCTGACTTTATGTTATTCTCTGTACATGTACCTTTTTATCAAGAGAATAAATGATGATTACTTTTAGCATAACTCCTCAATTACATTACTTTGGTAGCACTTATTTTAAACTGTTACATATTGAACGTATTTTGACCTTCACTTTTCTCCCCTATGATAAACAAGCAGTAAAAAGGCTTACCTTCTTTGTTATCCCTACCCCTGAACCATGAGATAATAGGAACTTTTTAATTCTTATTCGTTCAGTTCACAAACATTTATTGACTGCCTACTAATGGATAGGCAGTAGTGTATAACAATTCTTCTTTTTATATGTCCCAGAATTATCTGGCTATTTTATATTTATGTTGAAGTATTTAATAAATGTTTAATTTAAGAAGTAATTATAGTCACCAAATGAAGTCACTGGTAATGACTTAATTAAAAATGTTTTCTAGGTTCTTACATGAATGGCTATAAATTGTTAGCCCCTTCCAACTACAGTTTAAAGCATCTAGTGCCATCATGGTCTATGAATCATTGTCCACTGATAAAATAGAATGCTGTTTAAATTTTAGAAAATTTAGATAGCCTATAGATACTTTATATCTTTTTATAAACAACTTAGAAAAAAGGAAATGTGTACAAGCTTAAGGAGAAAGACGTAAGCAAAGTTTTTTTTATTTAGTGTCATCTTTAAGCTTTTTATAAATTGGTATGTAATAATTGCACATACTTAAGGGATAAAGGGGGTAATGTTTCAATACATGTATACAATGTGTAATGATCAAATTGAGGTAATTAGCATATCCATCACCTTAAGCATTCATCTTTTTTTGAACTGGGAATATTCAAAATCTTCTCTTGTAGCTATTAGAAATTTATACAGTAAATTATTGTTTACTGTAGTCACCCTCCAGTACTGTAAAACACTAAAAGTTATTCCTTCCATATAGCTATAATTTTATATCTGTTAACCAACTTCTAAAGTTCTCCCACTTCCAGCCTGCTAGTATACTTCTACACCTTTCCTTTGGGTACACACTCAATATGGGATTGACGGGTAATATGATAGTTCTAATTTTTATTTATTTTTTATTTTTTTGCAATTTTTGGCCGGGGCAGTTTGAACCTGCCACCTCTGGTATATGGGGCCAGCACGCTACTCTTTTGAACCACAGGCGCCGCCCTCTAATTTTTATTATTTGAAGACCCTCCATACTGTTTTCTACAGTGATTGTACTAATTTACATGCCCATCTACAGCATATAAGAGTTTTCTTTCTGTGCATCCTTGCCAGCATTTTTTCTTTCTGATATAATCATTCTAAATGGGATGAAGTGATAATCTCATTGTGGTTTTGATCTGTCTTTTCCTAGTGATTAGTGATGTTGAGCATTTTCCATATTCTTGTAAGTCATTTGTATATCTTTATTTGAGGAATGTCTGCTCATGTCCTTTTCCCACTTCTTAATGAGATTATTTGGGTTTGGGGGGTTTGCCATTATGTTGTTTAAGTTCCTTGTATATTCTGTATGTTAAGCCCTAGTTAGATGAACAGTTCCCAGATGTTTTCCTCTGAAGCAACAAGTTCTTTAATACAATCCCATTTATCTATTTTTTATTTTATTTTTTTTTATATTTATTTATTTTTATTAAACCATAGCTGTGTACATTAGTATGATCGTGGGGCACCATACACTTGGTTCATAGATCGTTTGACACATTTTCATCACATTAGTTAACATAGCTTTTGTAGCATTTTTTATTTTTTAGTTTGTTACATATGCTTTTGAAATTTTAGCCATAAATATTTGTCTAGACAATGTTCTGAAGTGTTATCCCTGTGTTTCCTGTTTTCTGTTAGTAGTTTTAGTGTTTTGGGTCTTACATTTAACTATTTAATCCATTTTAAGTTGATCGTTATGTGTGATGAGAGACAGAGGTCTGATTTCATTCTTCTGCATATGGATATCCAGTTTTCTCAGCATGATTTATTTATTGAAAAGGCTGTCCTTACTCCAGTGTATATCCATGGTATCTCTGTCAAAAATCAGCTGGCTGTGAATACATGGATATATTTCTGGGTTCTCTGTTCTATTCCATTAATCTGTGTGTCTGTTTTTATATCAGTGCCATCAAATTTTCATTATGATAGCTTTATAGTATAATTTGAAGTTAGGTAATGTGATGCCCCCAACTTTGTTTTTTCTGCTCAGGATTGCCTTGGATATTTGGAGTCTTATGTGGTTCTATACAAATTTTAGCATTCTTTTTTCTATTTCTGTGAAGAGTATCATGGTATTTTGTTAAGGATTGCATTGAATTTACAGATTGTTTTGGTCATCGTGGTTATTTTCCCAATAGTAATTCTTCTGATTCAGGAGCATGTGAAGGCTTTCCATTTGGTTGTATCCACTTCAGTTTCTTTCGTAAGTGTTTTGTAGTTTTCCTTGTAAAGGAAACTTGCTTAAGTTTATTTCTAGATATTTTTGGTAGTTATTGTACGTTGGATTGCCTTCCTGATTTCTTATTCAGGTAGTTTGTTCATGTATAAAAAACACTACTTCTGTGAAACTAGTGTATGGTGCCCCATGATCACATTAATGTACACAGCTATGATTTAATAATAAAAAAACTACTGATTTTGTATATTAATATTGTATCCTGAAAATATACTAAATTTTTTATTAGTTCTAAAATTTTTTGTAGCGTCTTTAGGTTTTTCTATATTTAAGATCATACCATCTGCAAACAGGGACAATTTTATTTCCTCCTTTCCAATTTGGATGCCCTTTATTTCTTTCCTTGCCTAATTGCTAAGACTAGTACTCTAACGAATAAGAGTAATGAAAGTAGGCATCTTTGTCTTGTTCCCATTCTTAGACGAAAGTATTTCAGCTTTTCCCTGTTCAGTATGATATTAGCTATGGGTTTGTCATTTATGGCCTTTATTATATTATGTTCTTCCATACCCAATTTGTTAGAATATTTTTATCATGAAGGTATGTTGAATTTTATCAAATGCTTTTGTTGTGTCTATTGAGATATTTGTATGTTTTTTTGTCCTTCATGCTGTTAATGTATTTATTAATTTGTGTATATCAAACCATTTCTACATCTCTGGGATAAATCCCATGTGCTCATGACATGTAATATTTTCAATATGCTGTTGGATTTAATTTGCTAACGTTTCATTGAGGATTTTTACCTCCAAATTCATCAGGGATGTTGGCCTATGCTTTTTTATTATTGTTGTTGTGTCCTTGTCTGGTTTTGGTATCAGGCCTCATATAATAAGTTTAAAAGAATTCTCTCTCTTCGTTTGTTTGGAATAATTTGAAAAGAATTTTTGTAATTCTTTTAGAGGTTGGTAGAATTCAGCAATGAAACCATCTGGTCCTGAATTCTTTGTTGGGAGACTTTTAACTTCTGATTTAATCTCATTTATCATTGGTCTGTTCAAATTTTCTATTTCTTCTTGGTTTAATCTTGATAGATTTTGTGTGTCAGCGAATTTATCCATTTTCTCTAAGTTTTCCAATTTATTGGCATATAGTTGTCCATAATAATCTCTAGTAGTCCTTTGTATTTTGTATATCAGTTGTAATGTCTCCTTATTATTTTATTTACATCATCTCTCTTTTTAGTATAGCTAATGCTTTGTTGATTTTGTTTATCATTTAACAAAACAACTTTTATTTTGTTAATCTTTTTATTTTTAATCTATTTTGTTTCGTTCTGCTCACAGCTTTACATGTCTTTTATTTATTGGTTTGGGATTCATTGAGGGTACAAAGACTTAAGTTACACTGAATACATTTATTAGGTAAAGTCCCTCTTATAATTGTGTCTCAGACCTGCACATTTTTTTCCTACCAATTTAGGTGTGCTCTTTCTTTTCCTTGAGGAATTAGGTAATTGGAAATATTACTAGTTTTTTGATATAGGTATTTATTGCTATAAACTTCTTGCTTAGTACTGCTTCTGCTATAAGCCATAGGTTTTGATATGTTATGTTTCCATTGTCATTTGTTTCAATAAATTTTTTAATTTCTTTCTTAATTTCTTCATTTGTCATTAAGGAGCATATTGTTTAATTTCCATATGCTTACACAGTTTCCAATATTTCTCTTGTTATTAATACCTGGTCTTATTGTATTCTGAAAAGATATTTGACAGGATTCCAGTTTTTCTTAAATTTGTCAAGACTTGTTTTGGGGCTTATCATATGGTCTATCCTGGAGAACATTCCAGTATGTTTCTGTAGCTGTTAAATGAAATGTTCTGTGTATATGTGTTAGATCCATTTGGTCTATTGTGCAGTTTAAGTCTGATGTTTCTTTTTAATTTTTTTATTTGTTTTATTCAAATTAATATGAGGGTACAATTTTTAGGTTACATTGTTCTCCCTTCCAGGGTAAAGTTCCATTTGTAGAAGAGCCCCTCACCCAGGGGGCATGTTATACACCCTCACAATTTTCACATTAGGTGAGATCCCACAAGTCTGATGTTTCCTGATTTTTTTTAGAAAGATGATCTTTTCAATCCTGAGAATGGGGCATTGAAGTCCCCAGTTATTATATTGAGGCCTATATCTCCCTTTAATTCTAATAATGTTTGCTTAATATATCTCGGATCTCCTGTGTTGGAGGCATATATATTTATATTATTATATCCATTGGCTGACTTGATCTTCTTTGTCTCTTTTTATTTTGTTTTACTTAAGGTTTATTTTATCTGATAACAGTATATCTACTCCTCAATTTTAGTTTTTGTTTGCATTGAATATCTATTTACATTTCTTTACTGTCAGTCTGTGTGTGTATTTATAGATAAAGTGAATTTCTTGTAGGTAGATTATAATTGGGTCTTATTTTTTAATGATTCTACCAGTTTATGTCTCTTATTTGGGGAATTTAAACTGTTTACATTCCAAGTTGGTGTTGATAGATGAATATTTATTCCTTTCATTTCATAATTGTTTTCTGATTGTTTTATATATCCTTTATTCCTTTTTTACTCTTATTGTTTATTGTGGTTTGGTGGTTTTCTGTAGTAATAAGGTTTGATTCCTTTTTCTTTCTTATTTCTGTTCTACTTTACCATTGACTTTTATTCTTCCTTATGTTTCCATGTTCAAAATTATTGTCTGTTTACTTTTAGATGTAAGATTTCCTTAAGAATTTATTGTAGGGCTGGTCTAATGGTGATGAATTTCCTCATTCTTTGCTTGTTTGGGAAAGAGATTATTTCTCCTTCAGTGACAAAGGATGCTTTGGCTGGGCATAGTGTTATTACTTGACAGTTTTGTTTTTTTTTCTTTTCTCACTTTGAATATATCATCCCATTCTATTCCAACCTGTAAGGTTTCTCCTTAGAAATCTGTCACTGTGATGAAAATTCCCTTATATGTGACCTGGTACTTTTGTTGTTTTTATAATTTTCCCTTGGCTTTGACTTTTGACCTTTTAATTTTAATGTACCATGAAAAAGTCCTTATGGGATTGACTTTATTTGGTATACTTTGAGCTTTCTCTATCTGAATATCTAAATCTCTTGCAAAACTTGGGACATTTTCAGCTAATATTTTGTTAAATAGGTTGTCTATACCTTTGCCCACCTTGTTTCCTTCTGGAATACCCAAAATTGAAATATTTGGTCTCTTGATGTTGTCCAGTATGTGATGTAGGCATTCTAAATTCTTTCCAAATTTTTTTTAATCTGACCGCATTATTTCAAAAGACCTGTCTTCAAGTTCAGAAATTCTTTCTTCTGCTTGATCTACCCTGTTTCCCCGAAAATAAGACCTACTTACAGGAAAGATAAGATGTCCCCTGAAAATAAGACCTAGCGCATCTTTGGGAGCACACCTTAAAATAAGACACTGTCTTATTTTCGGGGAAACAGGGTAGTTTGTTGTTGCAGCTCTTGATTGTATTTTTCATTTCATTCATTGAATTCTTCCATTTTAGAGTTTCTGTTTAGTTCTTATGATATCTATTTCTTTACTGAATTTCTCATTCAGATCATGAATTGTTTTCCTGATTCTGTTGAATTGTACTTTGTCTATCTGTAGTCTCTCTTACTGAGTTTCCTTAAACTCATTGTTTTGAATTCCTTATCAGATATTTCATAGATATCCTTTTCTTTGTGATCTATTTCTGGAGAATTATTGTGTTCCTTTGGAGGTATCATGTTCCCTTTATCATATTTCTGATGTCCCTATATTGGTATCTGTGCATCTGGCGGAGGAGTCACTTCTTTTAGTTTTATGGATTTGCTTTCATAGGGAAAGACATTTTATTATAGATATCTTCTATAATGTCATTTGGGTGGGTTTGGAGTAGGTGCAGTAGTATAGTCTCCATGTGATTTCCTCAGCTGTAGACAACATGTGTGGTATCTCTCCCAAGTGTCTTGAGTAACCTAGGCCATAGGTGTTTCTAGTGGCTGTGGTATTGCTTTGCTAGGGCTGGGGACTGCCAGGTGAGCCCATTCTTAGACTCCTGGTGGGTGTGCACAAGCACACAGTTTTGCTGCTGGACATGGAGAGGTTCACTGTTGATAGCAGGCCCCAGGTAGGCCGCTTTGGGGAGATGCACAACACTTCACTGCTGAAGTCAGTTGGGATCACTTGTAGTGATAGTGGACCTTGGAAGCCCTGTTCTCAGGCCCCTAGAAGTGATATGAGGTGGCTCTGCTCCTGGAGTGGCTGAGGTCACCAGCAGTAACAGGCACAAGTGGACCCATTCATGGGTGGAGTGAGTTGTGCAAAAGCTCAGTTGCTGAAATGGCATTGTGCCAGCAGTGGCAGGCCCTGGATAAGTTGGCCCATTAGCCTAGGGCTTGGGCGGGGGATCTCAGTTCACAGCAGCTCCTTCACCAGAGTGGGGGGGGGGGGCGCTTACTACCCTGTTTCCCCGAAAATAAGACCTACTTACAGGAAAAATAAGACATCCCCTGAAAATAAGACCTAGCACATCTTTGGGAGCACACCTTAAAATAAGACACTGTCATATTTTCGGGGAAACAGGGTAGCAATGGTGGTGGTCCATGGAAGAACCAGTCCTCAAGTCTGAGGGGCCATACAGCACTCTGCTACTAGAGTAGGTGGGTTCCTACAGAGCAAATCCTGGATAGTTGGATTTCAGTATCTGGGGAGAAGCATACATGTTGGTTTCGTCTCAGGGATGACCTCTCCACTGTGCTCAACCACTTGTTCCCTGCATGGGCTTGCGTGCCGGGTTTACAGCTACACTGCTGGGTCCATCTGAGGTCATGGCCCTGTGGCCCTTTATGTGGGTATGACAGGATGATGTCAGGGCTCTTAATATATAGAGATATATAGCTTGTTGAGCCCCTAAGCAGGATGAACTCTGGCAGTGGCTCAACCTCTAAATGGTGCCATGATATAGTAGCCTGGGTCCAAAGGCATGGGGGAAACCCAACATGAGATTCCTCTCTGGTGTAATATAGACATGTGGACACCAATCAGCTCTTCATACTAGCTTCAGGGCCTCTGAGGACTGTTGGGTTCTTCTGTAGGTAGTATTGCAAGCATCCCTACTGGGAATGTGGATTACTGGGCACCTTTTGTTTACCTTTTCCTACAATAGGAAGTCCCTCTTGTTCAAAGCCAATCCCAACTAGGTGCTTCATTTCCCTCTTGTCTCACAAAGTCTTTGTCACTTCCTTGCTGAATTCTGGTGTTCTCCTCTGGATGCTTATTTAATATTTGGTTATCTACTTATTATTTTGTTCCTTCTTTGTGGAGGAGGCAAATGTGGGGCACCTCTAGCAATCCATCTTGAATTCTCCAAAGCTCTTTTTTTTTTTATTGTTGGGGATTCATTGAGGGTACAATAAGCCAGTTACACTGATTGCAATTGTTAGGTAAAGTCCCTCTTGCAATCATGTCTTGCCCCCATACAGTGTGACACACACCAAGGCCCCACCCCCCTCCTTCCGTCCCTCTTTCTGCTTCCCCCCCATAACCTTAATTGTCATTAATTGTCCTCATATCAAAATTGAGTACATAGGATTCATGCTTCTCCATTCTTGTGATGCTTTACTAAGAATAATGTCTTCCACTTCCATCCAGGTTAATACGAAGGATGTAAAGTCTCCATTTTTTTTAATGGCTGAATAGTATTCCATGGTATACATATACCACAGCTTGTTAATCCATTCCTGGGTTGGTGGGGCATTTAGGCTGTTTCCACATTTTGGCGATTGTAAATTGAGCTGCAATAAACAGTCTAGTACAAGTGTCCTTATGATAAAAGGATTTTTTTCCTTCTGGGTACATGCCCAGTAATGGGATTGCAGGATCGAATGGGGGGTCTAGGTTGAGTGCTTTGAGGTTTCTCCATACTTCCTTCCAGAAAGGTTGTACTAGTTTGCAGTCCCACCAGCAGTGTAAAAGTGTTCCCTTCTCTCCACATCCACGCCAGCATCTGCAGTTTTGAGATTTTGTGATGTGGGCCATTCTCACTGGGGTTAGATGATATCTCAGGGTTGTTTTGATTTGCATTTCTCTAATATATAGAGATGATGAACATTTTTTCATGTGTTTGTTAGCCATTCGTCTGTGATCTTTAGAGAAAGTTCTATTCATGTCTCTTGCCCATTGATATAAGGGATTGTTGGCTTTTTTCATGTGGATTAATTTGAGTTCTCTATAGATCCTGGTTATCAAGCTTTTGTCTGATTGAAAATATGCAAATATCCTTTCCCATTGTGTAGGTTGTCTCTTTGCTTTGGTTATTGTGTCCTTAGCTGTACAGAAGCTTTTCAGTTTAATGAAGTCCCATTTGTTTATTTTTGTTGTTGTTGCAATTGCAGTCTTCTTCATGAAGTCTTCCCCCAGGCCAATATCTTCCAGTGTTTTTCCTATGCTTTCTTTGAGGATTTTTATTGTTTCATGCCTTAAATTTAAGTCCTTTATCCATCTTGAATCAATTTTTGTGAGTGGGGAAAGGTGTGGGTCCAGTTTCAGTCTTTTACATGTAGACATCCAGTTATCCCAACAGCATTTATTGAATAGGGAGTCTTTCCCCCAAGGTAAGTTCTTGTTTGGTTTATCAAAGATTAGGTGGTTGTAAGATGTTAGTTTCATTTCTTGGTTTTCAATTCGATTCCAAGTGTCTATGTCTCTGTTTTTGTGCCAGTACCATGCTGTCTTGACCACTATGGCTTTGTAGTACAGACTAAAATCTGGTATGCTGATGCCCCCAGCTTTATTTTTGTTACTAAGAACTGCCTTAGCTATACGGGGTTTTTTCTGGTTCCATACAAAATGCAGAATCATTTTTTCCAAATCTTGAAAGTACGATGTAGGTACTTTGATAGGAATGGCATTGAATAGGTAGATTGCTTTGGGAAGTATAGACATTTTAACAATGTTAATTCTTCCCATCCATGAGCATGGTATGTTCTTCCATTTGTTAATATCCTCTGCTATTTCCTTTCTGAGGATTTCATAGTTTTCTTTATAGAGGTCCTTCACCTCCTTCGTTAGGTATATTCCTAGGTATTTCATTTTCTTTGAAACTATGGTGAAGGGAGTTGTGTCCTTAATTAGCTTCTCATCTTGACTGTTATTGGTGTATACAAAGGCTACTGACTTGTGGACATTGATTTTATATCCTGAAACATTACTGTATTTTTTGATGACTTCTAGGAGTCTTGTGGTTGAGTCTTTGGGGTTCTCTAAGTATAAGATCATGTCGTCAGCAAAGAGGGAGAGTTTGACCTCCTCTGCTCCCATTTGGATTCCCTTTATTTCCTTGTCTTGCCTAGTTGTATTGGCTAGAACTTCCAGCACTATGTTGAATAGTAAAGGTGACAGAGGACAACCTTGTCTGGTTCCAGTTCTAAGAGGAAAAGCTTTCAGTTTTACTCCATTCAGTAAGATATTGGCTGTGGGTTTGTCATAGATAGCTTCAATCAGTTTTAGAAATGTGCCACCTATGCCTATACTCTTCAGTGTTCTAATTAGAAAAGGATGCTGGATTTTATCAAATGCTTTTTCTGCATCTATTGAGAGGATCATGTGATCTTTATTTTTGCCTCTGTTAATATGGTGGATAACGTTTATGGACTTGCGTATGTTAAACCAGCCTTGCATCCCTGGGATGAAGCCTACTTGATCATGATGAATGACTTTTTTGATGATAAGCTGTAATCTATTGGCTAGGATTTTGTTGAGAATTTTTCCATCTATATTCATGAGTGAGATTGGTCTGAAATTCTCCTTTTTGCTTGGGTCTTTTCCTGGTTTTGGTATCAGGGTGATGTTTGCTTCATAGAATGTGTTGGGGGAAGATTCCTTCTTCCTCAGTTTTTTGGAATAATTTCTGCAGTACAGGAATAAGCTCTTCCTTGAAGGTTTGATAGAATTCTGGAGTGAAGCCATCTGGACCAGGGCATTTTTTAGTTGGAAGCTTTTTTATTGTTTCTTTGATCTCAGTGCTTGAAATTGGTCTGTTCGGGAGGTCTATTTCTTCCTGGCTAAGTCTAGGGAGAGGGTGTGATTCCAAATATTGATCCATTTCCTTCACATTGTCAAATTTCTGGGCATAGAGTTTCTGGTAGTATTCAGAGATGATCTCTTGTATCTCTGTGGGATCAGTTGTTATTTCCCCTTTATCGTTTCTGATTGAGGTTATTAGAGATTTTACTTTTCTATTTCTAGTTAGTCTGGCCAATGGTTTATCTATTTTATTTATTTTTTCAAAAAGCAACTCCTTGTTTCATTAATTTTCTGAATGATTCTTTTGTTTTCAATTTCATTGATCTCTGATTTGATTTTGGAGATTTCTTTTCTTCTACTGGGTTTAGGCTTAGATTGTTCTTCTTTTTCCAATTCCATAAGATCTCTTGTGGGATTGTTGATGTGCACTCTTTCTGTTTTTCGAATGTAGGCATCTAAAGCGATGAATTTTCCTCTCAAAACTGCTTTTGCAGTATCCCACAGGTTTTGGTAGCTTGTATCTTCATTGTTGTTATGCTCAAGGAAGTTAATGATTTCCTGTTTTATTTCTTCCTTCACCCATCTGTTATTCAACAGAAGATTGTTTAATTTCCATGCCTTTGGGTGGGGTTGAGCATTTTTGTTAGAGTTGAGTTCCATCTTTAGTGCCTTATGGTCTGAAAAGATACAAGGTAAAATTTCAATTCTTTTGATTCTGTTGATATTTGTTTTGTGTCCCAGGATATGATCAATTTTGGAGAATGTTCCATGGGGTGATGAGAAGAATGTATATTCTTTATCTTTGGGGTGGAGTGTTCTATATACGTCTATCAAGCATAGTTGTTCTAGGGTCTCATTTAAATCTCTTACATCTTTGTTTAATTTCTGTTTAGAGGATCTGTCCAGCTCTGTAAGAGGTGTGTTAAAGTCCCCTGTTATGATGGTATTATCAGATATCATATTGCTCAGACTGAGTAAGGTCTGCTTCAAGAATCTGGGAGCATTTAAATTGGGTGCATAAATATTTAGAATTGAAATGTCTTCTTGTTGTAGTTTTCCCTTGACCAATATAAAGTGACCATCTTTGTCTTTTTTGACTTTAGTTGCTTTAAATCCACATGTATCTGAAAATAAGATTGCAACACCTCTTTTCTTCTGAATTCCATTTGCCTGAAAAATTGTCGTCCAACCCTTGACTCGGAGCTTTAATTTGTCTTTTGAAGCCAGGTGTGTTTCTTGCAGACAGCAAATGGATGGCTTGTGTTTTTTAATCCAGTCAGCCAATCTATGTCTCTTCAGTGGGGAATTCAAGCCATTAACATTTATTGAGATAATTGATAAGTGTGGTAGTATTCTATTCATCTTATTTGGTGAGAGTCCATTGCTTAGTTTTATCTTTTGCATCAGTGTGGAGGTTAGGTTCTGTCCTTTGATTTCTGAGTTCTTACTTTGCTGCTGATCCATTGTGGTGGTCAGTGTGCAGAACAGGTTGAAGTATTTCCTGTAGAGCTGGTCTTGTTGTGGCGAATTTCCTCAATGTTTGTATATCCGTAAATGATTTGATTTCTCCGTCAATTTTGAAGCTTAGCTTAGCAGGGTACAGAATTCTGGGCTGAAAATTGTTCTGTTTAAGTAGATTAAAGGTAGATGACCATTGTCTTCTTGCTTGGAAAGTTTCATTAGAGAAGTCTGCGGTAACTCTGATGGATTTGCCCCTGTAGGTCAACTGGCGCTTACTCCTGGCAGCTTGCAGAATCTTTTCTTTTGTCTTGACTTTGGACAGGTTCATCACAATGTGTCTTGGAGAAGCTCGGTTAGAGTTGAAGCGACCTGGGGTCCGATATCCCTCTGAAAGCAGTGTGTCAGAATCTTTGGAGATGTTTGGGAAATTTTCTTTTATAATATTCTCTAGTATGGCTTCCATTCCTCTGGGGCATTCTTCTTCCCCTTCTGGAATTCCTATAACTCGTATGTTGGAACGCTTCATAAAGTCCCATAATTCTGACAGTGAACGTTCTGCTTTCTCTCTCTTCTTTTCTGCCTCTTTTACTATCTGATTTATCTCAAGAACTTTGTCTTCTACCTCTGAAATTCTTTCTTCTGCATGGTCTAACCTGTTGCTGATACTTTCCATTGCATCTTTAAGTTCCCTAATTGACTGTTTCAGTTCCTTCAGGTCTGCTATATCCTTTTTATATTCTTCATATCGTTCATCTCTTATTTGATTCTGTTTTTGGATTTCCTTTTGGTTATTTTCCACTTTATTAGCGGTTTCCTTCATTGTTTCCATCATTTCTTTCATTGTTTTCAACATGTGTATTCTAAATTCCCTTTCTGTCATTCCTAACATTTCTATACTGGTGGAATCATCTGCAGTAGCTACCTCATGGTCCCTTGGTGGGGTTGTTCTAGACTGGTTCTTCATGTTGCCTGGAGTTTTCTGCTGATTCTTCCTCATGAGTGATTTCTTTTATCTGTTTCCTTGCCCTAATTTTCCTTTCACTTCCTCTTGCTCTTTTAGTTCTTGTGCCTGTGGAAGTTGTGGGCGGGTTTAGACGGATTAAACACACGTGACCACTTGCTGGTTTTCCACGGTTTTAGTCCTCCTCTTGGGGTCCAGAAGTCTCTCGCTGACTCCCTGTATCCTCATAGGAGTGATGATAGGCAGTTCCCACCAGCCAGAGATGCCTGGAGTCCTATCTCCCCAGACTCACGGTGCCCAGATGCAAGGAAGCTGTTACTCGGCTGCCATCTTCCCAAAGCTCTTTTTTTAAACTTTTGAACCTGAAACAAACATAATCTTACTATGTAGTGGTTTGGTTTAATCTAAACCTTCTGTGAGATACCTGCAAATACTTCAATAGAGATTCCTTACAACCCAAAGGTCGTTCCAGTTAATAAACAGTTTAATATATTTGCCTTTGTAAAACCAGTTCTTAAGTAATAAAACCTACTTGTTAGGCACGTGAATTTATAGCCATAATTTTCATAACAATTAATTCATTTGTTAAATCATTGAGTCATACTTGTATACATAAAGTTAACCAGACACTGGGATACAAAGATGAATAAAACCATAAATTCTACCTGTAAAGCAATTATTACCCAAAGGAAAGAAACAAAGAAAGGCATTGCAGTCACTTCAACTAAGTAAGAAAGTGTGCACAAAGTGCTATAGTTGCCCAAAAATGAAGCTGTGTAGTCTGCCTAGGAAGTCAAATAAGTAGATGTGACATTTATGTTGGATTTTATTTTTTTTTTAATTTTTTTATTAAATCATAACTGTATACAATGATATGATTATGGGGCATCATACACTCACTTCATAAACCATTTGACACATTTTTATCACAGTGGTTTTTAAATGACAAATAGTCATCATCTAGGGTTTCTAAATGCTAGTCATCTTTACCATATACCTGGTACCTTCTCAAACCTAGGTCTAATATCTGAGGTTCTCTGTAAATTTCTCAGCCCAGACCCTAAGTGCCCCCATATAGATTACTTCAAACCTTCATATGCGATAATCCATGACAACTTCTTTATTTAACCTAAAATAGTACCATTAAACAGACCCCCAAGTGTGACAGTATCTTCTTGTATTTGAAGATAATTAGAATGAAAATATACAATTCTGCTTAAATATGTTACAAAAAAAACTGAAATACAAACATAAATATGTTACAAAAAACTGAAATACATAAACGTTCACATTTCGTATTTTCTGGAAATGATGGTAATGTAACTTCTTAGCACTTGTGCAATACCTAAAAAAGCAGTTGCTAAGTCCTTTATTCTTAGAGGGTTCAATTTTGTTTGAAGTCACAAATACTATAATTTTAAAGTACGTGCATTTAACCACCATTACTCTCCTGTTAACTTCCTAGATTCATCTGTTTACTCAAAGAGAGTTTAGAATTAAAATTGTAAGTCTTGGGAGGATTTTGAGAAGCAAATGAGAGACATGATACAGTTCTTTATATGTGCTTTTAGTTGAATATGCATATACTTGCTATATTCTCTGAGTATATTCATATTCTGAATTAAGTTTTATACATAAGAGAAAAGTAAGGAAGCTCTGTTATTAACAGGGACAGTGTTAAACACATAATGAAAATTATTTTAAAATATCCTAATTGTGGGTTTTGAAAATACGTTATTTAACCAGTTTTCTCAGTTTATATAATGGACCTTCTAATTGTTAAGAGTGAGTTAAAAGAAGTACAGTTATTTACCCTAAGCAATTAGACAAGTACCATATGGATAGACAGTAGATGGTCCATCTAGAAAATAAGTAAATATACTACCAAGTCCGCATATAATATTAGCAGTAGGTTCTTAGAAACTGGGACTTGAATTGAAATTATGTACGACAAGTCCTCAAATAACATTATTTTCTTCACCATCATTGTGTTATAACAATGAAGAAAACAATTGGTTTTGTTATATGTTGTTTCACTAAAAATTGTGGTTTCTAAGAACCTACCTACAACATTAAGTAAAGACTTACTGTTACCTGTTGCACTTTTTAGGTAAGCCAAGTACTCTTCTAAGCATTTGAAAGACATTAACCCATTTAATCTTCACAATAATCCTGTGAGGTATATCCCAATAAAATCTGTATTTTACAAATTAGAGAACTAAAATACAGACAGGTTAAATAACTTAGCCAACTACTAAGTTGTAGAGCTGAATTTAATGGATATTTTTTGACCCTACTAGTGGTACTAACTAGTTAGATATGATCAAAATAATTTTTCTAAATTATAGGAAGACAAATTCTAAAAATTACATTATTCCTTCCAAACTCAAGAATTTGATTTTAGGCAAGCCAAATTAGTTCCAATGTCTATGTTTTTGTATAAGTTGTTTTATATTTACTGACACTGTAATGAGCATGCATTTACGTAGGCATGGCCCTGGCAGACCTTAGGAAAAGACTGTTAAATTGGAGTGGAAAATGAACAATAAATGGATATGTCCTTTTAAAATCAGAGATCATAAAATAGGTTTTCCTTACCTAAAAAGACAGACAAGAATAATTTCTGAAAACACAGATATCAGTAGGGGAAGCAACCTAGATTAGTAGTTTCGAGCATTGGCTATAGCTTCAGCCATACTTGGTAATCCTATCTGCCATCTAATCATTTCAGTATGACTTTGGGAATGTTATTCTGGGCTTCAGTTTTCTCATTTGTTTAATTAAGATGGTAATATCTGCCTCATAGAGTTTTGTAAAAATTTAATGGCAACACATTGTAAATTGCCTTAGTTCCCAGTAGGTTAGGCATTTATTTTCATTATTGTCATTATAACATAGAAACTTCAATATGAAATTAGGGGAAAAGATAGCATTAAATCACTTTAAGTATTTGGTCTCATTGCTCAGGCTTCAAAGGCAGCGGTTCAAATTTGATGAGATAAGTTGCTTGGCAACTTTTCAGAATGGTAATATTTCTCATCAGCTTTTCCTTTTTGCTATTCACAGACTCCTTTTCCTTGCTCTTCCGTCATAGCACATTTCTATGCATAGAAACCTGCTGAAAGGCAGACACAGTTGGCTGAGTCCCTTTGTGGCCATGAGTGGTCATATTTTATAAGAATAGGAGGAAAACATATTTTTTGCAATAATATCACAGAACAGTATTGGTTTGAAGATAGGAATCCAGACATTTTCTGATTTATTGAAAATTCAGGACCACATAAAAAGCACATGAATAAATGCGAGTTGGTATTTTAGAAATGCTTCTTATCAATGTTATTTGCACACATTGTGCACTGAGGAGAATTAATTTTTATAAAATTATACCTCATCATTTTCCACTCAAGCAGTTGTGACAAATGAAAGCCAAACACCATGTCCCTTTTATCCACATGCATAGCAAATGGCTTGAATGACTTACAGCAGTTTGATAAAAGAGCCTATGGGCAATGACATCATAAACTAAGTATTATCCAGTTGATGTAAGAGTAGTGTTTGTAGATTCTAGGGTTTCTTATCATACTTCAACATTTCCTTTCCCCTTATCTTACAAATTCATTCAGTCTTTTGGGCAGTTAAATTATAATTGATAGCGTTATTTCAAACATTTAAAGGATCAAATGTGAACAATGCAGTTACACTTATTGATGAATACAAGCCTTCTCTCCTTTGTTTTTTAAATAAAAATGATCTTCTTTATCATAAGGTAAAAGTTCAGGAATTCTTATTCTTTTAGACTTATTTAATAAATTTCATAAGGACTGAAAGTTTGTTAGCTTCACAAAATAATTTTGAGCATCAATCTGATGGTCATAAAGGACCATATCATTGATGAAAAAGCAGTTCAGCAATATTTTGATTTGAAGATAGAAAATAGTCTATCCCTAATGTAAAAATTATAGTAATCATCTAGGGAAGGCATACTGTCATACTTTGTACAATTTTACTGATAGAAATAGAAGAATATAACTTGTGAGGTAAGACAGACCTGAATTTGGTATCATAGCTTGGCATTTAATGGCTGGTTGACCCTAAGCTTAATTGAAACTTCATCCCCCTATACTTCTGTTTTCTTATCTAAATTGGAATAGCAATATTACTCATGGTGTTTTATGAGGATTAAATGAGATAACGTATGTTAAATACTTACCACAGTTCTTGCCTCATAGAAAGTGCTCAAGAAATGTTGCCTATACTGTATATTGCTGCTCATAAATAAAAATTTCCCAGATTTTAAGTGCCAATGGATCAAGTTAGCACTTCCTCTTCTCCTACAAAAAGACTCAGTAAAGGAAAAAGAGTAGAAGTATATACCTTCATGTTTGATTCCTCTACTAAGCCAATAACCAGCCATTTGAATTATGGTAATGAAAAGAAATATGAATAAAGTGTCTTAACTTCTTTCGCTTTGTTTTTGCTATCCAAAGTAGAAGGAAAAACATTCACTTCAAACTGCCCTTTTCTAAGTCTTCTTAAACTTTGCTAGAGATACTTTTAGCTCACATGCTGGGCCCCGTTATAACCTCTCAGCATCAGAAATCTGAAAACAGTTTAGCCCCCCCACCTTTTTAAAGTTTTAGATTAGTTGCTTTTAAAAGGAAAGAAGAAAACAATATATAAAATAGATACTTTTAAAGAAATGACACCTAGAAAGAAATGATCAGTCTGAAAGAATTCAAGGTACTAGAGAATGGATAAAACAGTAAGATTAGGAAAAAACTTTTAATAAAGTTCCAGAGTATTAATATGTGGATAAAATGAAAATTCACAAAGTTGATGCAACTATGAGAGGTGAGAAAAGGTTAATAAACTCTTCAAATGAATTAATCAACAAAAAGATATGAAATAATGTCCCCTTGTAGACAGAATGAGAAAACCAAGAATAGAAACATTCTAACTCAGTGATTCACATATAGGGTCACTATTTCCCCCAAGGGACATTTAGCCATTTCTGGGGGCATTTGTGATAGTCACAGTGGCCAGGGCAGGGAAGAGGTAGTAGTTGCTCTTAGTGGTTAGAAGTTTAAAGAAGCTACTACACATCCTATAGTGCACAAGACAGCTGCCAAAAATAAAAAGAATGATCGGGCCCAAAATGTCAAGAATGTCCTTGTTGAAAAACTCTGGCCAACTTAAGAAGAATTGGTTTACAGATAAATTGAACACAGAAGCAGATACTAGAAAACAAGTCAGAGACCTTGTATGATACAGGGCCAATTGCCTTATTTTTTTTTTAATTCAAAAAACCTAGGAAATTACTGCTCTGGAAAGATACACCTACATTTATTCGCACTTAACATATTCTCTGGGCAGAAGCAGTGTAAGATTGTGAGTGTCTGGGACTGCCTACTCTGCTCTATAATAGAAACTAATCATGACATTCCATGGAGCAGGAGGCAATACATTTTATTCCTATTTCATTTTCCCTGACGGGAAAAAAAATGTAATAAATAGAAGCCAGGCGAAATTTAGCTTTCCTATTAGCTTTCAAGTCACAGTATGGTTTAAATAATCCTCATTTTCCTAAGTGTGCCCTTCAGATCACTAGTTCTGAAAGGGAATCTAAAACAAAGAGGTTGTGTGGTTAGATAAGATTGGGAGGTTTTGCATGTTTTATCCTCTTCTTAGAGATTAATAAATGCATATTGGCATAGTAACAGCTTTGACTGTCTTTTTGAATTTAGTTTAATTTCTTGTTTCCCGAAAGTATTCATATATTGAATTGGGGAGGGTGTTTTTTGTGGGGCACATAATACTTATTAACTTCCCAATTAGCTGGTGTTTGATGGAATATATTTTGGAAAACATTGAAATGGATTTCTACAGCTCTTCTTAAAGGCTCAATTCCAGTGATAAAATATCTTTGTGTTTTAAATTCCAAATAGCCGACTTGCAGATAAGCATTTGGAAAAATCTCTTCCTAAAGTTTAAGCCTGCCTAGCAGTTGGCTTGTTGAATGTCCTCCTTTTTTCTTTCATTTTTATCATGCAGAAAAGCCAGATATAAACCATTTTCTGGAGTAAATCTTGTTTGTGATAAAAGTCCAAACTAAAGTAATAAAAACTAACTAGCAGAATTGGTACATGATGTTCTATAGTCTAAGTTACTTGTGGAATTACTGTTATCACTGCAAAACAATTTGCCAGAAATCGTGGAAGACATAGATCCCTGGAGATAGAAAATGCCAAGTGTAATACTCAGTGTTGTTCAAAAGACATGATTAAAAATTATACACTGATTAAGAACTAGAGACATTTGGGCAAATAATTAAAACAATACATAGCCATTAAAATGTACATATGACAACCTAGCATTGTTTTATTAGTAACACATCATGTCAAACCAATTTATTTTTCATCTTTGTTAAGGCATTGAACTATATACACGAAGTTGCAGCCACCGTTTATGCTCTCATCTTCCATCAGTTCCTCATATAGCCCTAAGAATATTTTGCAAGAGTTTCAAGCTGGCATCTTGACAGATGTGTGTGTGTGTGTGTGTATATATATATATATATATATACTTTTTCCTCAAACTCTTAAGTTAGAGAACATTGAAACCAATACAAGTCATCCAATTATTTTGAATAAAAATTAATTGGATTTTTGTGTAAGGCAATGATCTTGAATGGTTCATCACTGAGGCAATTTGATGTAGTGAAAAGAGCACTGGGATAGGAACTTGAAAGTGTATATTCATGGACTGACACCAGCGCTGATAATCTGTGGAATCCTAAGAAATTACCTTTGGCGGGTCTTAAACTTTTCATCTCTACCTTTCTTGCCAGGGACTTGCTGACTTTACTAACAAATAGATCCCAAAAAGAAAAATACGAGAAAAGAACTTTTAAAGTTATTACAAGGGGTCTTTTATTTTCAAATGAGAATCTTTTTTTTTTTTCAAATGAGAATCTTTAATTGATCATCTTAATCATTGTCTTTTTTACTTTTCATGAGAAAAGGTGACTGTCTTCCATATTTTTAGTATTTGAGAGACACTGCTTTACTAAATTTTTTAAAATAGATTGCTTTAATTTGCAGTTTTTCAACTTGAGAACTGCATGCTTTTAATCAAATGTTAATAATATTTTTAAGCCTATCTCATCTTTCTTGTCCACAACTATATTAATGTTGAGTGAAGCAAGGAGCCAAATATTTTAGCATAGCTCATTTTATACCTACCAAAGTATCCTCTGACAAGAGGAGGATCCACAACCCTTTTACCACTTAAACAATATTTAAACCATCTAAATCCTTTTCCATTCCTCCCATGCCCTGTACGGTAAAGACATTGTGTCTATGCACAGTGGCAA
This sequence comes from Nycticebus coucang, assembly GCF_027406575.1. Taxonomy (NCBI): domain Eukaryota; kingdom Metazoa; phylum Chordata; class Mammalia; order Primates; family Lorisidae; genus Nycticebus; species Nycticebus coucang. Next base: position 20,490,855 of record NC_069804.1, read on the forward strand.
CATTCACTAAAAAAAGTCTCTTTCTGAACCCCAGCATGTGTAGCTTATTCCTTCTCTTGGTAGAATGTTTGCAAAAAGTAATTTGGTTCAAAATATAATTAGCCTTATAATCAAGTATTTAAAGTGCCATATAATTTTTTGATGCAGCTTAGTATTTTCTCCTTCAATGATTCTTTTGTGTTATTTCCCACTTAAAGTATGGATTACTTTCACAAAGCAGCAGGAAAACACAGGAACAAAATGTCACTTGTTCTTGGAAATTAGATTTTAGTTGGTTTTACTCTCCATTCATGAAACAAAAAAGATTTTGAGTTAATCAAAGTTTGTATTTTATTTGTATTATTTGTAAGTAATTAAGCCAATGTTTAAATAATCGTCACAATGAATATTTACAAGCCAATTTTTTCCAAGCTCTTTTTTTTTTTATTAAATCATAGCTGTGTACATTAATGCGATCATGGGGCACCATACACTGGTTTTATAGACCGTTTGATTTCTAAGCTCTTTTATCCAAAAATGAAATTTTTAAAATATGGCCCTACAAGACATGATTGCAAGAGGGACTTTACCTAACAATTGCAATCAGTGTAACCTGGCTTATTGTACCCTCAATGAATCCCCAACAATAAAAAAAAAAAATGGCCCTAAAGATCAAAATGTTCATTCTTATTTTATTGGATCCATATATGTTACCATTATCCTTTAAAAATTACTGACTTTCTATTTAATTCAGTTTTACTTCCTCTTTAAGTGTGTGATTCTCTACCTTAAATAACCTCAGGATGTTTTCCTAGAAATGCAGTCAACCATCTGAAAGAAATTTTTCTGTCTGGTATATGGGGTGTTTGATGGGTGTATGTGGCAAGTGTATGGCTTAACTATACTTACTATACTCATTTTCATCAAAATATTGGCTAAAATATTCAGATGTGTATATGTGTATACTTTTTATCAGTCTAAAAGAAAGCTTTTTTGTGAGCAGTAAAGAGTATGTCAGGCTTAAGGAGAAATTTCTTTGCATTTGTTTTTAACGTTTGGCAACTGTAAGAGAGAATATTGCTTCTGAGGTCCTGTTTATGACCCTCAAACTTAATGACTTTGGCATGTATTGAGAGATTTTAAAAAGTGGTATAATTGAAAAAGGCAGCAATTCAGTGGTGTTTCAGCATGTCCGGTAGCTAATTATGGGAATGTTTCTTTCTAAATAAGAAATCAGGAGACAACTTCTAGTTTTGATTTGATTACCAAACAGTTCTATAAGACCCAATTTGTTAGAAAAATGAAGAGGGTTTATCAAGATGACATACTGCCTTAGAAAGAAGGAAGAAGAATGGAGACGAATGGAAATTTGGAAGGAAGAGGAAGGAAACTATGAAAATAGAAACCAGTGGTATAGCTTGGATTCTTTTCGATCTAGTGTCTGAGGAAAGATCACCATTTATTTTCTTTACAAGGAATTATTAAATATGGAACAGTTACCATGTTTAAAGCACTATGCTAAGTGTTAGAGATAGCACAGTAAACACAAGAGCAATGTCTGTTCAGTCGTGAAATTTACATTCTAGAAGGGTGACAGAATTCAAGCAACTAATTTAACAAATACTTATTTGACTGTAATTGGCATACTATTAAAGAGAACTTTGAGAGAAAATGGGGGAGAAAGTTAAAACAAATACAGAGAAACCTAACCTAGAGTAAGAGGTCAAGAAGTATGTCCCTGTGGACATACTTTTTCCTTAGCTCTGAAGGATGCATGTGAATTTAGGAATAGAAAATGAGAGGAAAACTGGAGGAGTACACAGTCAGATGAAGAAAGTGTTTTAAGAAGGAGGGAATAATCCTCCGTGCTAATGCTTCAGATCAGAAAAGTCAAGGACTCTGAGAATTGTCTATTGGATTTAGCAACATGGAGGCCCTAGTGACCTTGACAATAGCAGTTCTGGCAGAGTTGTGAGCTTAATTGGAGAAGGTTCAAGAGGCAAGAGACGGAAAGGAATTGGAGGCTAAAAATATTAAGAAGATTTCTGGGAGTTATCCTGTAAAGGGGAACAGAGAAATAAAGTGATAGCTGAATGAGTAGAGGTTTATGGGATGAAGAGAGATACTTTATTAAAAAGTTTGGAGCATGTTTATATGCTAAAGAGAATGATTGAGTAGAAAGGGAAAAATTTATAATGCAGGAGAAGGAAGGGAAGATTGCTCAAAGGATACCCTAGAGTAAGTCAGATAGAATAGGATCCAAAGAACAACCCAGTAATTCGGCATCACTCTAATGTCTTAGCATCCTTTCATTCAAGCATTCAACAAAAATTTATTCAGTACCTGCTCTGTGTAAGTCTTTGCCAGAGAAAGTCATAACAAAGATATGTAAGACTTAGTTCCCACCGAAAAGTAAAGAAACCTATAAACACCAAGATACAATATAGAATAACAAGCACTATATATGCCAAAGGCACCAGGTGAAAGCTAAGGGAACCAGAAGAGAGAGCAGTTAACGCTGCCAAAGGGAATTATAACATTTGTAATGCTTTATTATCTAAGGTACAAATTAGTTTATTTTCAAGCAATTTTATATACTAGTATTAAAATATATCAATTTTGTATTAAAATATAGTCATATAGATATATCTGACTTATTGTACCCTCAATGAATCCCCAACAATAAAAAAATAAATAAATAAATAAATAAAATACTCCATCATTGTCTATAGTCTTAAATTTTTATTTCATGCTCCATTTGTATAATTTCAGCTGAGTGTAGTTCATAATTTTCAAAAAGCTACTTGTCATCAATTACAGAATAAAATTCAAACAAAATCAAAAAATATTTGTCTTTTGCCCTCACTGCATTTATTAGAATACATACAGTAAGAAATTTAGTGCACAACTCAAGCATTATAAAAGTAATCCATGTAACCAAAAACATTTGTACCCCCCTCATATTTTGAAATTAAAAAAGGAAATAAAGTGCATAAATTCAACCTCTGTGGAGAGGCCAGTTAGAAAGCTCTAGATGTGCAACAGGTCTAAAAAGCCAAATGACTAAAGTGCATAAATTCAACCTCTGTGGAGAGGCCAGTTAGAAAGCTCTAGATGTGCAACAGGTCTAAAAAGCCAAATGACAAAATAATGGTTATACTCTGAGGCACTAACACAGAGATATCACAAAGTTTACAATAGAGTGCCAAATGAACTACAATTAATAAATGCTCTATGTTTAGAGGAATAAAGATTGCTTTAAGGTGAAATGGTCAGCAAAAACAATTTAAATGGGCTCTAATCCTTGACTTCTTAACTGTATTCCTAACTCATTAATTTTCATCATGAATCTTAGCTTTATCACTTCAAAAACCAGTGTATTATTATGTAAAGACATATCAAAATCTTCCAAATTATTTTTCAGATATTTATAATTAATTTATTTACATTTATGTAGGAATGAGTTATATGTATTTAATTTTAATAAATCAATTTGTAGTAATGCTTTTTAAAAAAGTCTTATGAGCATTAAAATACATATATTAATAATAGTGTATATTTGATTTAAGTGTAACTATAATGCTTATAGTACTCTTGGCTTTGTTTTTTTGTTTCGTTTTTTATCAATAGCAATATAGCATCAAACTATAAAGTTCTTTTTCCATTTGAACTGTGCTGTCTTATGAAATTAAAATACTGTTATATGCATGCAAGAGCAAACAGTTTCAAGCTGTGATCAATAATCTGTGAGTTTGGAATTAGAAATAATTAAAGCCGTGGTATGTTTTTCAATCTACCAAGGACTGCTGTTTGTATAAGAATGTTACTTTAGCCTGGGCTCAGACCTGTAATCCCAGCACTCTGGGAGGCCAAGGCAGGCAGATCACCTGAGCTCAAGAGTTTGAGACCAGCCTGAGCTAGAGGAAGACTCTGTCCCCAAAAATAGCAGGATGTTGTGGTGGGCGCCTGTAGTCCTAGCTACTTGGGAGGCTGAGGTGAGAGAATAGCCTGAGCCCAAGTGTCTGAGGTTGCTGTGAGCTATGACACCAAGACACTCTACCAGAAGCGACAAACTGAGAGTCTGTCTCAAAAAAAAAAAGAATGTTACCGTATGTTATTAGTTTAACAATTTTATTAAGTCTATTTTAATACTTTAGCCCAATAAAAAATTACAATAAAGTAATACAAGCACCATGATTTGTTATACCTAAATCAGGTAATAACTACTTTTTTAAATACTTTAATTTGCATTGCTAAATTTATAGTTTAATAATTAATAAAAATAAAACCTTGATGTTCTTCAACACTAAATTTCAGTTAAGACATTTTAATCTCAGTTTTTCCTAATTAAATGTATTTTTCTTCAATTTTATATTAGTAGTATATACTATAATTCTGTTAAAAAAAAATTACTCCCAGAAGTCAGTGTTAAAATCTTCCACAAAATTGTTCCTGTGGTTAATGATACAACCACACATATCAAGGGCTTAATTACATGCTTCAATGACTTAGCTCCATTAGAATCTCAGCAATGACCCAAAATACAATTATGTATTTCATATTCCACGTGTGAAGTATGGTTTCTTCTTGTTGTTTTTGTGCACATATATTTGACTCCAAATAACCAATCAAGTCTTTGAAAGTATCAAGCTAGCTTTTTTATATATCACAGATAGAACAAGTAAAAATTAACTGTTTATTTATTGGATTTTTCACTTTTCAAAAGATTTTCTTGGTGACATGTAAAAACAGTGTTAATGCTGTTGACTGCTTCAGTTTCAGTGCCTATCTTGAAATGGAATTATTTCTAAAACCAAATTCTAAAGAAATAAGTTGTGTAGGGATTTTGAAAATATTATATTTATAACATTGAAAATCTGGAAAACTGATCTTGCAAAGTGGTAGAATAGACATGGTAAAAAGAGAACTTTCCTCAAACCCTTACCCCACCTTTGATGGGCAGAATATATTGATCTCTATCATCTCACTCGTATTCCCTCTGTGTAAAAAGAGCACAGATATACTTCATAATAACTTTAGAATCCCAAGGGGTCATTTATAAAGTTTCTTGCACACCCACTAAATAAATACTACATTTTTGGTTCATTAATAATTTTATCATGACGGGGCGGCGCCTGTAGCTCAAGGAGTAGGACGCCAGTCCCATATGCCAGAGGTGGTGGGTTCAAACCCAGCCCCGGCCAAAAATAAATAAATAAATAAATAAATAATTTTATCATGACTAGTTTCTCCTCAAACTTTAAAAGAGCTTAGCAAAGTGTACTAAATAAACTGTATCCCTGTAAATAATAAAAAGCCATGAAGTCAATACATTTTCCTTAAGAATAGAATTAAATTTCTCCCAGCATGTTTTTTTAATACATGCAGTGATTATAATAATTGATGATGAAATTTACCTGGGCAAAGAGGGAAGTTGACAGAACAGAGGGTGACTCAGAAAAACTAAAAAAAGGGTAAGATTGATGGATAAAAGGAGAAAGGATTGTTGGACTTAGAGTACTGTAGGGAGAGTGCAATAAATACTATAGGTGTTAGTTGGAAAATGGGATATTTGGAGAGATTATAGGCTTTACAGATGACAAAGGTTAAGCATATAACCACAGGAATGGTTGTAGGAGAAAACCTCAAGAAACTGAGAACCCAGAATATCAAAGAGTAAATGTTGAAGTCACCAAGAATTTATCAAAGGGGCGGTGCCTATGGCTCAGTGATAGGGGGCCGGCCCCATATACCAAGGGTGGTGGATTCAAACCTGGCCCCGGCCAAACTGCAACAACAACAACAACAAAATAGCCGGGCATTGTGGCAGGTGCCTGTAGTCCCAGCTACTCAAGAGGCTGAGGCAAGAGAATCACCTGGGCCCGGGAGCTGGAGATTGCTATAAGCTGTGATGCCACTACACTCTACTGAGGGTGACAAAGTGAGACTCTGTCTCAAAAAAAAAAAGAGAGAATTTATAAAAGAAGTAATGTTTGAGTACCTAGGTTTGAATCCTGGTACTATGCACTTAGCATCTGTGTGCCCTTGGGCAAGTTACATGACCTTAGTTCTCTGATCTATTATTACTGTTATCATGATCATAATAATCATTGTTATTTTTATGATCCAGTCCTGTGTGAATCTCTACTTTTTTTTATTGTTGGTAATTCATTGGATCTCTACTTTTCATTCCTTAAAAATTTACTGGGCAACTATCTCATGCCATCCTTTTAAAACTTTGGAGTAATTTTCTTTGGCTGTTTTGTGCTTCAGGAATTTCAAGTGAATAAAAATAATACACTGCGGCCTCACCAAAAGGTTATTCTTGAAGTCTTTGCTATGAATTCTCCTTGCTAAAGTAAAATACTGTTTAGTAAGAACACAGACCCAGAGGGAAATGGGGCAGGCCAAAGCAGAGATTACTTGGTTCTGTGAACTAGATATGCTCACAGTAGCAAGAGAGATGCTTAGGGCCAACCCAGCAATAGGCCATGGAAAAGAATGTTGTGGCGTTCCGATCTGAAATGGGTCAAGTTAAACACAAGGAGCTACCATCTTGGAGGTTGACTATCAAGATATAGAAACTTGGACATTAGGAAATAAGGCAGAGATCCAGTTACTGAAAATGAAGTAAAATCACTTAAATAATGATCCTCTTTTTAAAGGTACATACTCTTAAAGCCTGGGGCTCCTAAGATAGCTAACCTGGGCTTTTTATTAATTATAGAAAGTGCCTTAAGTTGCATGACCACCTGGCTAATTGCCAACAGGCAGTTTCACCTTCTGGCTCAAAACACACATTTTCTCCATCTGCACAAATGCCAACCATAATGTTGCATAAGAGTGAGTGTGTTTTGTAGGCTTTAGCTAAAAATCAGTGTAAGTTTAAGCAGACATGGGGAGGAAAAAACAATGTGATGTGAACTTTGTTCTCTGTGTTTAGGCAAGCTACGACCTATATCTATGCCAGTGGAATATAATTGGGTGGGGGACTATGAAGATCCAAATAAGATGAAGAGAGATAGTAGAAGAGGTAAGTGTTCTAGAATTTCAGTGTAGGCTGGGTTGTTTGAACAATAATCAACTTTAAATGTTCTTTACATACATTGTTATGGCTTCGGTAGAAAATTTATTCTATCATTGACTTTATTGTATAGGAAAACTGAGTCAGACCAACATTTGACTATCTTGACCTATTATTAAATGGATATCTTCTCTGCCTTCTAAAGGATTCAGGATAGATAAGTACAGTGTGAAAAATATATATCTGGTTTTTATTTGAAAGTTAATATTTGGAAAACAAAGTCAGAAGTGTGAAACTGCATAAAATAATTAAGTTCAGGGAATAGGAACAGTTTGTCATCAGTCCTTGTTAGTCCACAACTGCAGCGCAACCTCACTAGTTTGTATTGGTTCTGTGAATTTATCCAAAAGAGAATGACAATTGTAGCACATGGGTAAAAGTTCATGGAAACTGGGCCAGTGACTCTAAAGAAAACCATGTGGAAATTGAAGAAAACTTGCCTTGCTTTTTTTTCCTGTTCTGTTTGCTGTTCAGGGTTACCTTCTTACGTGGGGGTGGGCTACTCTTGAAGTATCTACCAAAAAGTAAGTTATTATGTTCACTTATCCTGCTATTGAGGTGAGCATTAAAGAGAACAACTACAGGTTTAACTACTGTCTAGTGTGGACACGAGTCATGCTGCTGCTTCCACTTTCTGAAGTAGAGAACCATAAGGTTGTAGATGAAAAACAAATCAGGTTCTATCCATAGAACCTAAGCTCACTAAGTTTCCTTCATGATATGCTTGACCCGTTTGCCTGTTATTTCTAGCCAGTATACAGAATTCATTTCTTTACTGCACAGATCCACAGACCACATGGACAAGCAAGCATGAATATCTGCTTCATTAGTTTTCGTAACAGTTGTTTTATGGAGGGAGCATTTCTGAAATTGTTCATAAACATAGGAACATTGACAGAATCCTTTATATCTATGTATTCATTCCATTTTCCAAGCTTCAGTTTGTAATCTCGTTTGTTTTATAGACTAAATCAAGAAAAAAAATAAAAGAGAAATACTTAGAAGAGCCCCTTGGGGCAGGGGGAAGCTACATGAAATACTAAGTGCTGTTACTGATTTAAGCATAGATTTCTTGAACTAAGTTTGCTGACCATTGGTTTATAATGTGGGCTTTAACTTCTCCAAAGATTCTACCTAGCATGCTGTAGGCCAATGCTTGTCATCAGGCTTTGGCAGAAGACCGCTGAGAGAGCTTGTATCAAATTTATGAAACACACACCCAGAATTTCTGGTTCAAGTTCTGCAGGTGATTTTAATGTAGTTGGTCCACAGATAAAACTTGGAGGAATAATGTGTAGGCTGTCTGTTTGTTATTGTTCTATGATCCAAATAATTGAGATCTGCTATATTTCACTACATATTTTTTAAATTAAATCAAGTTAAAGTTCTGAAATGAAATATTGAGGCAAAATTGGGAAAATAATGGTAAATTTGTGTTATTTACATTGGTGAATTTATCTCTTTTTATATAGAAAACTCTCTACTTCGATACATGAGCAATGAAAAAATTGCTCAAGAAGAATACATGTTTCAGAGAAACAGCAAAAAAGACACAGGGAAGAAGTCAAAAAAGAAGGGCGATAAGAGTAATAGCCCAACTCACTATTCGTTGCTACCTAGTTTGCAAATGGATGCATTGAGACAAGACATCATGGGCACTCCTGTGCCAGAGACCACACTATACCATGTAAGTAAAATTTCAAAGACTCTTTGATATAATCTATATCGGGAGACTAGCAAATGATTCTTTTGGATAAATTCCAGATTATCACAAAAGAACCTAACTTTAAAGTTTATCCCCTCCAAAAATGATGGATTATTGATTTGTTTTTCAGTTCATATGTTCTAGCAAGTTGGATTTTAATGAGATAACTTCATATGCATAAAATAGAGAATGATGATTAGCTGAATAATCATCAGTGTGATAATATACAGTAAATGGATAGCTGTAAAATTCAACAACTGAAGGTAGACTATTTTTTTATTTTATTTTTTATTAAATCATAGCTGTGTACATTAATGCCATTATGGGTACAATGTTCTGGTTTTATATACAATTTGAAATACTTTCATCAAACTGGTTAACATAGCTCTTTAATATATTCATGATCCTATTTGCATGGTGCAAAGGCAAAGGCAGGGCCGTCAAGTCCAGGCCAGATGAATGATGAGAAACTAGAACAATGATCATATGGAAATTAAAAATCTTGTTAGTAAGAACATTCAACTTAGAAAAATAACCCACTTTCGGCCATTTTGGTTAAAAGGAGCTTATTGTACCAACAGACCTACCCTGTTTCCCCGAAAATAAGACATCCTCCGAAAATAAGACCTACTTACAGGAAAGATAAGACGTCCCCTGAAAATAAGACCTAGCGCATCTGTGGGAGCACACCTTTAAATAAGACACTGTCTTATTTTCGGGGAAATCGGGTTATAGCTTCTTATTACGAATCCTCAAAAAACATGGTCTGCAAGTTTGTAAGTAATTTAAACAACTGTGCTTATTGCTTAGAAGTATTAAAAACAATTTAATCTGCCCTTGCTGTAGAAAGTATACCATCTAGTTATAAAGGATATATAAAATATTTAATTTATACTTGAGTTGTTTTTCTGAGTAAATCTCTTAAATTATGTACTTATTCTATAACTCTCATAAAACTAGAGTGCAGGAAAATATTTTTCTTTATTTGGATTACTTGTGTCATTCTCTCTCCTTCTCTTTCCCCAGTTACATAACTCTTAAGCCTCTTCCTTTCTAAGAGACTAGTGCCCATGTCAAAACCTCCATTAAATGACTGCCAAAGCAAATTATTATTTTTCCAGACATTCGAAGTCTGAAATCAATACTCTTATCTGTGTGAAGGAGGCTACTTTTGTTGTTGCCACTAGTTAGAAGAGCTGTATGAATACTGAGCTTCCTCTAGAATCTGATGTTCCAGTTATAACAAAGATATTTGTACCAGAATGTTTATTGCAGCCCAATTCATAATTGCTAAGTCATGGAAGAAGCCCAAGTGCCCATCGATCCACGAATGGATTAATAAATTGTGGTATATGTACACCATGGAATATTATGCAGCCTTAAAGAAAGATGGAGACTTTACCTCTTTCATGTTTACATGGATGGAGCTGGAACATATTCTTCTTAGTAAAGTATCTCAAGAATGGAAGAGAAAGTACCCAATGTACTCAGCCCTACTATGAGACTAATTTAGGGTTTTCACATGAAAACTATAACCCAGTTACAACCTAAGAATAGGGGGAAGGGGGAAAGGGAGGGGAGGGACGGGAGAGGTGAGGAGAGGGAAGGGGATTGGTGAGATTACACCAGCGGTGCATCTTACAAGGGTATATGTGAAACTTGGTAAACGGTCTGTGAAGCTAGTGAATGATGCCCTATGATCATATCAATGTACACAGCTATGATTTAATAAAAAAAAAGAAAAAAAAAGAAGTAATAGCCTGAACGAAGGTTTGAAGACAGCTAGCTTTTTCAAGAAGGAATCTGGTAGTAAGAGATGAAGGTGGAGAGGGAAAAAGAGGCCACTTCAACTCAAGAGTGTATAAACTATTAACAAGTTTGGATTTATCCTAAGAGGAATGGTTAAGTCATTGATGGCCCATTTAAAAAAAATCAGCCTGTTTCATTCTGCCATGCACATCCAGACAGCTATGGACTGTTACTGTGTGAGGAAGGAAAATAGAGAGATGAGTCTTGTGGATTTTGAGTTACTAAATTTGTGAAGACAGAAAAAAGTGAATCAAACTGATAATCATGAGTATTGTATTATCTGGGTCTATAAATTGTTTCCACTTTTCTAAGGGCATTATTAGTTATGTATATCAGTAACCTGGTCTAGTAACTTCACCTCTAGAAGTATATTCTAAGTAATAAATCAGATTCCACTTATGCCCTCTACTTTTATGATGTACCCTAAATCTTTAACATGATATTTTCCAGATAGATGGCATTTATCCCAACTAGTTTTTGACAAAGGGCCATCACAGAGTGAGGAATATTGTTAACCTTGTAATGCTGATCCACAATTCCACAGTAGAGCACTGGGTACTTCCTAACTCTGTCATCAGGTTTAGACGAAGTGAAATAATTTTTGCGTCCAAGTACATGTTGGATACCTATAACCAGTGTTCAAAAAGAGAGAACTTTCATTGGTGAGTTTTACTAGACTCCTAAGTTCCCTTCAGGGACCTCACCTTGCACTTGTTTAGTACTTTCACAGTTATCAAGGGAGTTTCCACGTCTGTTATGGCTTTTGAACCTCACAACAACCCTACTTGAAGATAACAAAACTCAAATTCAGAAAAGTTAAATGATTTATGCAAAGCTGTGTTGCCAGAAAAAAAAAACAAAAAACCAAGTGTAAGATCAGGAGTGGGACCCAAATCACCTACTCCATGGATCTTTCTACATTTGTACCCTATTGCTTTTTGCATGGCAGGTATTCCCTACACAGAGGAATTTGTACTTTAATGAATAAATAAGTGCATTTTGAAAAGTTTGATTTGAAAAATGTGCCCTCATATATTGATGTTAATAACATTTTCAGTGCCTAAATTGATTTCTATCCAGATTTCCCTTTTGCTTTATGTTACTATTTTTTAAGTTAGGGAAGAAAACATACAGAACTGGTGCTGTTATAAAACATAAGTAGTTATTCAGCATGATCTATTGCTGGGAAAACACAATATTATAGTTAAAAATGCTTGGACCTTGGAGAGCAAACAATACACTTAAATGAATTTGGGGGCTTTTATTATGTTTTTACATGCTTATTTAAGAAGGAAAGGATTTTTCCTTATGTTAAACTTATCTAAAAACACAAGATCCTCTTTCATGTTTACATGGATGGAGCTGGAACATATTCTTCTTAGTAAAGTATCTCAAGAATGGAAGAAAAAGTATCCAACGTACTCAGCCATACTATGAAACTAATTTATGGCTTTCACATGAAAGTTATAACCTAAGAATAGGGGGATGGGGGGAAAGGGAGGGGAGGTGGGCAGAGGGAGGGTGATTGGTGGGATTACACCTGCAGTGCATCTTACAAGGGTACATGTGAAACTTAGTAAATGTAGAATGTAAATGTCTTAACACAATAACTAAGAAAATGCCAGGAAGGCTATGTTAACCAGTGTGATGAAAATGTGTCAAACGGTCTGTAAAACCAGTGTATGGTGCCCCATGATCGCATTAATGTACACAGCTATGATTTAATAATAAAAAATAAAAAGAAAAAAATTAAAAAAAATCTGAAATCCAAAATAAAAAAAAAGGAATGGAAGAAAAAAAAATTTAGTAAACCCAAAAGAAATAAAATAGACACAAATATACTAAAAAAAAAAAAAAAAAAAACACACACACACACAAGATCAATATGAATATGTAATCTATCACCTTCATGATGAACCACTAATCTTCATTTTTATCAATTGCTCCTTTGGAGAATATGGCCATTTTAATGGAATAGGACATAAATGGAAGAAGACTATGAAGAATGAGTATTGAGTTTCATGGGATGCTGTCTCTGATATAATACTAGCTCTATGTAGTCTAAAGATTTAAAATTCAAATTTAGAGAAAATTTAGTACAAATTTAATAGCAAGATAATAATAGCATTAAATACCGTTAAACAACAAATTTGAAAGGGTAAGTGGGAGAAGTGTAATACTCCTAATAAGGAGACCTAGATTATGATCCCCACTGGTATATTCTAGAAAACAGCCCAATAAAAATATCCAAAGCTAGGCAAATATTATTTGGCTTCAGTGTTTGACTCATTCCCCTTACTAGTGACAGCAGAAATGTTCATGTGATAATATAAAGAATATTTAGAAGTTTATGGGATTATAAAATGTGCATTTTTTTAGTAATTCCACATATCTGATATGTCAGTTTGTATATTTTTTCTTTAACTTATTTAAAAGGAAATCATTCACTATGCTCTGTCTACCATGATCATCCACGTTCTTTGCCACCTCTTTTCTTTTCAGCATGTTATTTCCTCTCCTGGGAACGCTGAAGTTGGAGGGCAACCTTCCCTTATCACTACCCTTTGAATTCAATCAGTTGTCCTATTATAGTCTTTTAGCACCTGGTACTTTTTCTTCAAAACCTTTGTTTTGGTTTTAAATTGTATGTTTATTCATGTAAACATCTGCTTAGTGTTTTTCTCCCCTGTACATGGCAGGACAGGCACGTCCATGTCCATGATGAGCAGGGACAATTTCTCCATTTTGTTCAGCACTACACTTTAGCACCTCATATAAATTTAGTGTATTATAAGCTGTGAATAAAACTGTGACGATTAAGTGGATTAACAAGTGCATGAGTGAATGTGGCAGGAACTTCAATGCCTTTCTCAATGTCTTCAACTTGAGGCCAGCCCCACAAGGATTACCTCCCCCACAGCCCCCACTTCCTCCATTCCAGCTCAAAATTTCAGTTTTAGCCAGTTCTTGCTTTTTTTCTTTCCCTGCCATCTCGTTATAGAGGTTCCCAATATGCCCATCAACCAAGCATGTTATGGCATTTTTTAAAAGAACATAACTTTATTTTACCTACTTACTGATTCTGTCTGAAAATTTAGAAATTTTTAGCTATCAAAGCCCTCATCTAACCTCAGATTATATGAAGAAAAGATGGCAATGTTTCTGTGTGTGTGTATTTTAAAAAGTCTTAAATAAATAATAATTTAATTACTCTGAATTTCAGCTTTAAATCTTGTAGTACTTACTTTTCATTAACATGATATGGCTATGGCAACTTACTCTCTCATTAAAGCTACTAAACTAAGTCCATACATGAAAAATTATTTATTTTTTATGTCTATATGCTGAGATTTCAGACCAAGTAAAATTTGATTATGTATCCAGATACCACACAGGTATACTTTTCATAAACTGAATACTAATGTGATTTTAAGATGGTTTATTAAAAACAGACTTTGAGTAGGTGTTCAAAAATCTGGATAATTTTATCACATTCCAACATTTGTGTGGCTTGTCTTAGTTTTTCAGGATATAACTGCAAACATTCAGTTTTATTTTTAATAAATACTTCTAGTCATTCTGGTCAATTTGTGAGAATTGGAAGGAGGAAGGAGATGGAGAGCTATTAAGAGACTATTTTTTAATATAACAGATAAACATTATGAAATACAATATTCTAATTACTTTATAAATAATAACTTATTTATCCTTGTAACCCTGTGAGGATGTTGTTGGTGTTATTGCCATTTTATAGACTGGGAAGCTGAGGCACGTAGATTAAGTAGGTAGTTACGTGATAGAGCTGGGATTTGAATGTCAGCATTCAGACTTTTAGTAAGCATACTACGTTGCCCCTCAAAAATAGCATAATTTAACAGAAACTTAACAATTCTCATATTGCAAGCCATGTATAAGGCCAAGTCTAAGTGCATAGGAATATATAAAGACTAACACAGGCATATCTCAGGGATATAACAGGTTCAGTTCAAGGCCACCACAATAAAATGAATGTTGCAATAAAACTAGTCACACAAATTTTTGGGTTTCCAAGTACATATAAAAATTATATCTACACTATAGTTTAATCTGGTAAGTATCTAATAACATTATATCTTTAAAAACTATGTATTAAGATATACCTTAATTAAAAATACTTTTTTGCTACAAAATACAAATGGTCATCTGATCCTTCAGCAAGTCATAATCTTTTTGCTGGTTGGGCATGACTGATCACAATAGGGTTGCTGAATGTTGAGGTAGTTGTAGCACTTCTTAAAATAAGACAACAATGAAGTTTGCTGCATCAATTGACCCTTCCTTTCACAAAAGAATTATCTGTGGCATGCATTGCTGTTTAATGGCATTATATGTACCTATAATAGAACTTCTTTCAAAAGTGGAGCGTGTCCTCTTAAACCTTGGTGATGCTTTATCAACTAAGTTTAAGAAATATTCTAAACCCTTTGCTGTCATTTCAGTGATGTTCATAGCATTTTCACCACAGGTAGATTCAATTTCAAGAAACCACTTTCATTGTATACATCCATAAGAAGCAACTCTTCATCTGTTCAAGTTTGATGATGAGATTGCAGAAATTCATTCATATCTTCAGGCTCTACTTCTAAATCTAGTTCTCTTGCTATTTCCACCATGTCTGCAGTTACTTTCTCCACTGAAATTTTGAAGTCATCCATTGGGTTGGATTCAACTTCTTCCAAACTCCTCATAGTGTTGATATATTTACATCCTCCCCATGAATCAGAAATGATCTTAATGGCATCTAAGAATAGTGAATCCTTTCCAGAGGATTTCGGTTTACTTTGCCCAAATCTATCAGAGGAATCACTGTCTATGGCAACTATATCCTTATAAAATGTATTTCTTAAATAATAAGACTTGAAATTTGAATGTATTCCTGATCCATGGGCTACAGAATGGATGTTGTAATAACAGATATGAAAGCATCAATCTGTTTGTATATCTCCATCAGAGATGTTGTTAATATTGCCAATGAGCAGTATTTTGAAGGGATTCTTTTTTCTGAGCAATAGGTCTCAACAATGGGCTTAAGCTATACTGTGAACAGACATGCTGTCATGTAGTCTTAATTGTTCCATTTTTATAGCACAGGCAGAGTAGATTCAGTATAATTTTTAAGGGCCCTTGAATTTCTGGAATGATAAGTGAACCTTAGCTTCAAGATAAAGTCACTAGTTGCATTAGTTCCTAAAAAGAAAATCAGCCTGTCCTTTGAATCTTTGAAGCCAGGCATTGAGTTCTTCCCCCTAGGTATGAAAGTCCTAGATGGCATCTTCTTCTGCCATAAAGCTGTCTCTTCTATATTGAAAATCTGTTGTTCGGTGTTGCCACCTTCATCAACGATCTTTGCTAGGTTTTCTGTGTAACTTATTTCAGCACTTGCTGTTTCACCTTGCACCTTTCTGTTATGTAAACAGGCTGTTTCCTTAAACCTCATGAAGCAACATCTGCTAGCTTCCAACTTTTCTTCTGTAGCTTCCTCACCTCTCTCAGCCTTCACAGAATTGAAGAGAGTTAAGGCCTTGCTCTGGATTATGCTTTGGCTTAAGGGAATGTTGTAACTAGTTTGACCCAGACCACTAAAACTTTCTCCATATCAGCAATAAGGATGTTTTGCTTTCTTATGCTTCATGTGTTCACTGTAGTAGCGTTTTTCATTTCCTTCAAGAATTTTTTATTTGCTTTCACAATTTGGCTAATTACTTGACACAAGAGGACTAGTTTTTGGCCTATCTCAGCTTTCAACATGCCTTCCTCACTCAGTGTAATCATTTCTAGCTTTTCCTTTAAAGTGAGAGACATGTGACTTTTCACCTGAACACTTAGAGGCCTAATTTCAATATTATTGTGCTTTGGGGAACAGGTAAGCCCAAGGAAAGGGAGAGACAGGGAATGGCCAGTCAGTGGAGCAGTCAGAACACATACAACATTTATTAATTTTCTTATATGGACATGACTTATGGTGACCTACAGCAATTACAATAGTAACATCAAGAATCACTGATTACAGATTACCATAACAAATGTAATAATAATAATAAAAGTTTTCACTATTATAAGAATCACTGAAATGTGACAGATAGATGAAATAAGCCTATGCTGTTCAAAAAAATGGCTACAATAGACTTGTCGGACACAGGGTTGCCACAACCTTAGGTTGTAGAAAGTGAAATACAATAATGCGAACTGCAATAAAACAAGTATGACTATAATGCTTCTGCTACTACTACTAATAGCTAACATTTACTGATTACTTTTTAAGTTCCTATGCTAAGAACCTATCTCATTGAATCCTGAAAATGACCCTATGACGTTGATATTACCATTATTATTTCTATTTGGCATAACTGAAAGAAACTGAAGCATAGACTTGACTTTACAAAACTAGAAAGTAGCAGAGTTGGGAAATGACCAAGAAGTCTGACTCCAAAATTCACATCTTTAGATGAATAAAGTCATTTCTGCTCACAAAGATTTTATAATCTGTCAGGGAAGATAGAGCTATTATTATTACAAAGATGGAAAATCTGCTATATTATGAGCACATAAACAACCATAATTAAATTTTTCTCCAGTTACAAAGGTTGGTTTGTCTAATAGCTGCCTGACTTAGATTCATTGTTTGAGGATAAAAGTAATTTAAATGAAAGGGCAGATAGTGTTAGTGGCAAAGATGTCATCTCTGAGCTAACATTCATTTATGTCAACCAATTTTTCTCCATTTTAACTTTATTCACCCAGAAGACAGTGATAACACAATGTGGCATGATTTTCTCCTCATGAAAGTACATGCAGACATGTTAGATAGCCATTATAGATATTATTGTATTTGTTTTGTGTATATTCTCTGATTTCTATGGATGACCTGATCATTTTGAAAGTGCTTTATAAGTAGCGCTGGCAAAGCCCTATGTGAAACAGTGGACTATTAACTGAACATCCTTGGCAAAGAGCTCTGATGGCTCAGGTCTTTGGAAATGACAGTCCTTTCTTTTATTCTTATAGGCAAATAACATATAACTTCACAGACCTTCATTTTCACTAATGACGAGGTATTTCTTACTATTAACCTACTAAATGATTTTAAAAGGTTACAAATTGAATAATCATAAAATAATGTGTTAATAGAGTTTGTTGAATATTCTTATTTAGTTTTCTGATAAGCCTGGTATCCATGCAACCAGGACAATGCAGTTAGGTTCTTATTGCCCAAACAGAAGTGTATTTCCATGATTTTCAGAAGGAATGCTGTAATGATACATCATCGGGATTTTTTAAAGTTACCTTTAGTTTTTAGTTGTGGATCTTTTTCATTATAAATTATCATTAAACTGCATCATTATCAATTTTCATTTCTTTTAGGTTGCATATCCTCTAGTATGTAATAATTCACATTTACCCACAATTTTCTAAGAATGATACTGTCACTCATCCATACCCAGCAGTACTTACAGAGTAATAATCTATTGGTATCACCTAATTATTTTTATTACATTGGAAAGTGGGGATAGAGGGATAGACCCCCAGAGGTCTGGAGGTCCCTAGCCTATCTACCTTCTTTTCTCTACTTTTCAGTCTTCTAGTAGGTTAGTTAATGTATTTTAGCTCAGAGATGACTTCTTTGCAGAGGGGTCTGTTAGGCTGTCCTAGGGAGCCACAATCAAAAATTGTTTTGAAATTCACTGCCTTAGATAAAGACATATATAGTTTAAAAAGAAGAAAGAAATCTTGACTTTGTTTATTAATATGAAATGGGTTTTTTTGAATGCTAGTCCATAAGGAAGCATGGGAAGAAAAAATTCACTTGTTTTTCCTGACTCATTTATACCAATAGTTCTTCTTGCTTCCATACTTTGGAAGGTTTTTTGTTTTGGTTTTTTAAAACAAATAAGCTATCAACAATCCTCCTCCAATTTTTTTATTCACCACATGCTTTGGGGGGGCTTGAAAATTCACAGATACAAACCTCTAGTTCCAGATAAGATGGAGTACATACATTTTGTTTTTTCCTACTATTCCTAACCAAAAGCTGAATAGGCGGGACACAATTATAAGAGGGATTCTAACACATGAAATGTTGTAACCTAATTATTTGTACACTCAAATTAACCTGAAACAGTATTTTTTTTAAAACTAAATAAAATACATTTGCTCACTTTCTAAAAAACTTTGAAAGGTGAAAAAAATAAGGCAGAGAGGCTAGGAACCTCCAGACCTAACGAACAATCTAGTTGGTAGTTCCTGGGCTTTTTTTTCCTTGCCTCCTATATACCATGGCCTAGGTGCTAGAAAAGCCAGCAATCTAGAAATGTCAATAGGCAGGAACAAAACATAACCCCAAGAAAAACCTGCTTTCTTTAGCCAGTGGACCAGGAAAAGGGGTGGTCCAACAAGACAAAACATTTTAATAATACCTGCCTGTTCTCAGGTATTCATGAAAACAGTCATGCTTCTCTTCCTCTACAACAGTGGTTCTCAACCTTCCTAATGCCACGGCACTTTAATATACTTCCTGTGGGACGCGTCCCACTGGTTGAGAACTGCTGCTCTACAACAACAAGACTAAAGAGTAAAGAGGGTACATTCACTAAAGAAGACATGGCAATTTTAAGTATGCACCAAATAGTAGAGAGATAGTAGAGATTCAAATACTAGAAGCAAAATCTAACAGAACTGAAAACACAGATTAATAAATCTACAATTAAGGTTGGAGACTTCAACATCCCTCTCTCAGTAATTAATAAGCCACTAAACAAAACATCAACAAAGTTACAGAAGTACTGAATCTACCAATGGTATCTAATAGATACCCAGCACCAACAGAGTATGTATTCTTTTCAAGCATGCATGGGGTGTTCGTTAGGATAGACAATATCCTTCGTCATAAAATAAATCTTAATTTTAAAAGAACTGAAATAACACAAAATATGTTCTCCGATCATGATAAAATCAAACTAGAAACCAATAACAAAAAGATAGTAAATCTCCAGCTACTTAGAAATTAACATACTTCTAAATAATCTTTAGATAAAAGAGGAAGTCCTAAGGAAAACTGACCTGAATGAAAATGAAAACAACAAACGCTTAGAGGAAAATTTATAGCACTAAATGCTTATATCAGAAAAGGAGAAAGGTGTTAATAATCTCAGCTCTCACCTCAAGATATTAGAAAAAGAACAACAAAAAAAATAAGCAGAAACAAGGAAATGGAAACAGAAAAACAATAGAGGACAACCCAAAAGCTGTGAGGTTTTTATTGAAAATTTTTTAAAAATTGAACATCTGATAAGACTGATAAAGGGGAAAAAAAGAGGTATAATCCAAATTACTAAGATCAAGAGTAAAAGAGAGGATATTTCTACAAACTTCTCAGACATTAAAAGAATGCTAAGGAGGGCCTGGTACGGTAGCTCATGCCTGAATCCTGACACTCTGGGAGGCCCAGGTGGGTGCATTGCCTGAACTCACAGATTTGACACTAGCTTAAGCAAGAGCAAGACTCCATCTCTAAAAATAGCTGGCATTGTGGTGGGCACCTGTAGTCCCAGCTACTTGGGAGGCTGAGGCAAGAGAATCACTTGAGCTCAAGAGTTCGAGGTTGCTATGAGCTATGATGCCAAGGCACTCTACTGAGGGCAACTGTCTCAGAAATAAATAAATAAATAAATAAAATAAAAGAATACTAAGGAAATACTACAAACAACTCTATGCACATAAGTTTATCAGTTTAGATGAAATGGAGCAATTCCTATTCCAAATATCACAAACTACTAAAACTCACCAAAGATGAAGGATATAATTTGCATAGTTCTGTAACTATTAAATAAACTAACCATTAAAATACTTCTAAAATATAAATACGGAAATACTTTTAAAAGCACCAAACCCAGGGCAGTGCTTCTGACTCAGTGAGTAGGGCGTTGGCCCCATATACTGAGGGTGGCAGGTTCAAACCCGACCCCGGCCAAACTGCAACAAAAAAATAGCTGGACATTGTGGTGGGCGACTATTGTCCCAGCTACTCGGGAGACTGAAGCAAGAGAATCTCCTAAGCCCAAGACCTGGAGGTTGCTGTGAGCTGTGACACCACAGCACTCTACTGAGGGCAACAAAGTGAGACTCTGTCTCTGAAAAAAAAAGGGGGGGGGGAGAAGGAAAAGAAAAAAAAAAAAAAAAAGAACCAAACCCAGAGTACTGATATTTTTGTATGAGTTGAGTGTAAGAGTAGCCCATTTTGCTTTTTATGTTCAGTGATGTTTTTAAAGCAGTGGTTCTCAATTTTCCTAATGCCTCCTAAAGCCATGACCCTTTAATACAGTTCCTCATGTTGTGGTGACCCCCAACCATAAAATTATTTTCATTGCTACTTCATAACTGTAATTTTGCTACTGTTATGAATCATAATGTAAATATTTGATATGCAAGAAGTATTTTCATTGTTACAAAGGGGTCATGACCCACAGCTTGAGAACCACTGTTTTCAAGTGTTACAAGCCTATAAAATATATTATGTATAAGACTTGTGACTTAATTGAATTCCTAAGAGACTTATTAAATTCATAAATTTTATTAATTTTAAAAATATTATTTAAATGTGTGGATTTTTTTCGTTAATTTCTAAGCTTTAGAAGTTGAATATTAAAAAAAAACTCACCAATATACCCTCAGTCTTGAAAGATATCTGTTCACACTATAATGTATAAAACATATTAATAATAAACTGAAGCCAGTCTTTTTGGCTTCATGTTTGAACAAATGTGGGTCTTATTATGCCAGTTCTTTGTTAGATACTGTCAGGAAGCAAAACATAAAGATCTGGCTTAATCAGTGAGGTACCTACCATACAAAACAGGATACAGAAGAGTTGAATTAGGAATTTTTTTAGTTAAAAATTTATTAAATTTAAATTTTATTGCAAATTTCTTCTTGCCTTTAGGAAAAGGTGAAATAAAACATAAATTCCAATGAGAGGCCCTTGGCTTATTTGCTAAAAAGGTTAATCGTTATAAACTATCTGGGGACATATCTGCCTTTAGTAGCTTTTATCAACAGAGCTTAAAGAAGCCCTGTTCTCTTTTCTGTTGTAAATGTATGTCTCCAAACTTCAGATCCTCAGAAAACTTTCTCAAACTTTGTAGTATATAGGCCTTTAAAACATAAATTCCAATGAGAGGCCCTTATAAGGTTAATCATTATAAACATCTGGGGACATATCTGCCTTTAGTAGCTTTTATCACAGAGCTTAAAGAAGCCCCGTTCTCTTTTCTGTTATAAATATATGTCTCCAAACTTCAGATCCTCAGAAAATTTTCTCAAACTTTGTAGTATATAGGCCTTTTCTGATCCCATGATCACCCTCCTCTTACTACCTTGCCATTATAACTCGTTTAATCAAGCATTTGAAGTTTAATAAAACCATAGGAAAAGTATCTTACCCGTATAATTCCTTAAAGTTTATTCTTATTGAAGGGCCATAACCTGTACTAAATTATTTTCTTCAATTAACTTCTAAAATATATTACCTTATTCATGATTTCAGCACTCTCTAATTCCACAAAACTATATATAGGTTTAATTATTTGCTGTATAAACCCAAATTTTATCCATAATCTCCTCTTAATAAACTACAATAATGGCTCGGCGCCTATGGCTCAAGCGGCTAAGGCGCCAGCCATATACATCTGAGCTGGCGGGTTCGAATCCAGCCCAGGCCTGCCAAACAACAGTGACAGCTGCAACCAAAAAAATAGCTGGGCATTGTGCAGGCACCTATAGTCCCAGCTACTTGGGAGCTGTAGGCAGGAGAATCACTTGAGCCCAGGAGTTGGAGGTTACTGTGAGCTATGATGCCACAGCACTCTACCTAGGGCGACAGCTTGAGGCTCTGTCTCAAAAGAAAAGTTAAAAATAAACTATAGTAAGGCACAATTACTACTATTACATTCTGGTTTCTTGAATATAAATTTTCCAGGTACAATGTTAAAGTGTTCACAGCCTTCCTTGACTTGGCTGTGATAGCAGTTGATAATGGGCCAAAGATCATGAGCTCAACCTAGCATCTTAGTTCTAATATTGCTAAATTTGTCTCTTAACATCCCTACAAATACTAGGGTAATTGAGGAACAGGATCATAAGAGACTTGAATCCAAAGCAATCTGGAATGGTTTTAGATCAAATAATGCAAACTTTCCTGTCATAGATAGTAAATAGCAGGATAAGTTGTCTTCCCATGGTTTCTTTTCTGATTATAAATCTCGAGTGGCCCCAAGAGACAACAGTTCTTATGTCTGGCAGCCTCTTGGTAAAAGGATTCAACATTAAAGAAAATAATTGCCTTTTCTAAAATTCAGGTGACCAAAGATAATGTTATAGTTACAAAACATGAGCTTTGAATCGGCTGTAAAAACCTAGACACCTATCTGAACCTCAGTTTCTCATCAGTGAAAAGAGGATAATAATACTTACTTCACTTATTTTTAGGAATTAAACCATATATATAAAGTTATTTCCACTGTGCTGAAAGTTACAAATATATGACTTACATGCAACTTGCCACTTAACAGATGGAGGCTATTACATGTACCTGTTTTAACTTACAAATTCAATTTAAGAATAAACCTATAGAACCCTTCTCATCTGTAACCTGGAGACTGCCTATAACTATTCTTAACTCCATATAGAAAAAAGCTCATTTGCATCTAAGGGAATTTACATCCTGATGAGAAATCAGGAAGCCTTCTACAACTAAAATATCATCCATTCCCTCTGGGCATTAATGAGTGTATCATTTAAGCTTTAATCAGAGAAGTGCAATCACTAAGTGACAAGGAATACAGGACTAGATCTTAGTTGAGAGGCTGGTAAAGATGCCTCAGCATAGCCAGAGGTTGGGTAAAAAAAAAAAAAAAAAGAAGAAGAAGAAGAAAAAAATCTAGACATGTAGACATGAATTGAGAGAGAATAAGACAAACTATAACCCATGAACAAATGAGTATTGCATCCAACTTCAACAATGAACCTGGTACCCTTCACCATGGAGATTCACAAGCTCCTGGTTCAGTACTTAGAGGAGCTGGAGGAGCTTCAGGGCTGGTGGCTGACCTACGCCAACAAGGCAGACCAGCAGAAAAATAACAACATGTGTGAACTGCAGCAGTGACTGACACCCTGCACTGACCTTTAACGCAAAAGGGCTGCAAAATTAACATATATTTATGTTGTAGCCAGCCCTAATCTAGAGCCAAATAGAAAAGGGCATTCTAAGAAACATAGTTTCTTTCAGCTTAGCTAAATAGACCCCGTAGGAAGCTACCAAACTGAGGTTTCCTTCTCTGTGGTCATTATTTGTGCCTCAGGTAAAACTTGCTTTGAAAATTTCTCTAGTGACGGTATGTATCAGATTCAGTGGTAAGATAAAAATCCTAAATTATCATAAACCTGGAGTGGACTCTGGAGTGTATCTCACTTCTATGAAAGTACTACCCACACAACTTATTTAATTTTCCAAAGCATATATTGGAAAATGTAACTTTAAATTGTCTTTTATGTATCTTCAATCAAAAGATGATTAATATAAGTAATAACTAGGATGGAATATCTAATTTATCTAAAGAGGTTTCTACTTAATAAAACATTAGACAATTCTTTAAAGAATTTCTTCACATAGTCTTAGAATACCAGAAGGCTGTGTACCTAGTCCATATTATCTTAGTCAAGTATTGAATCTCCTTCATTTGCATTTTAGCATGAATTTATCCTCAATTTTTATTATATGGCCCAAGAAACAGCCACATAAAATCCACTT
The DNA here is from genome assembly GCF_027406575.1 of Nycticebus coucang. Lineage (NCBI taxonomy): Eukaryota > Metazoa > Chordata > Mammalia > Primates > Lorisidae > Nycticebus > Nycticebus coucang. Next base: position 20,515,275 of record NC_069804.1, read on the forward strand.
CTTCGTTTGCTATAAAATATTTATGGATACTATATTTTCTATTCCTTTGTAAATCCCTCATTTATATTTTTATAGTTGAGTAAAAGCTGTGATTCCCTGTGGTGACACTGTACATGTATATAAAGAATCTGATACTGTGTCTGGCACTATAGTAATGCACCAATAATGCATTCTTCCTCCAACTATACAACCCCAATGTCCTCATCAGTGGACTGAGGACAAGCAAAACATAATATTATAAGTGCATTTGAAGTAAGTTCTGGAGAAATTACAACAAATATGGAGCCCTCCAGAATCTAATTTTTCCTGTCAGAACTTTCATAAGTTACTTTCTTTCTCTTATCCAGTTTTCTCGTTTTCTAAATGAGCATAGCACTACAGGGAGGACTATAAAAATGTTATCTAAATTGGCAGCATATCCCACCAATCACCCTCCCTCTGCACACCTTCCCCCTCTCTCTCCCTCTCCCCATATGCTTAGGTTATAACTGGGTTATAGCTTTCATGTAAAATCCATAAATTAGTTTCATAGTAGAGCTGAGTACATTAGATACTTTTTCTTCCATTCTTGAGATGGGGTGATTAGTGGGATTACACCTGCAGTGCATCTTACAAGGATACATGTGAAACTTAGTAAGTGTAGAATGTAAATGTCTTAACACAATAACTAAGAAAATGTCAGGAAGGCTATGTTAACCAGTGTGATGAAAATGTGTCAAACGGTCTATAAAACCAGTGTATTATGCCCTATGATCACATTAATGTACACAGCTATGATTTAATAAAATTAATTAATTAATTAATTAATTAAAAAATAAATTGGCAGCATAAGGATGATTTGATTCCTGTCGCAAACACGGAAGTTTAAAAAAAAAAAACCTTCTAATAAAGTTCTTTTTTCCTTTCTGTTAGGTAAAACCAATTTAGCTTTTTAGTCTTAAAATCATGTTTACTATATGGTTTAGTATGAAAGAGAAGAAAGAGTATATATTATATCGCTCAATTATCTTATAAAATGAATTGCAAGTTGTGATTTTTTTTTTTTGAGACAGAGTCTCACTTTGTCACCCTCAGTAGAGTGAATGGCATCACAGCTCACAGCAACCTCCAACTCTTGGGCTTAAGCAATTTTCTTGCCTCAGCCTCCCAAGTAGCTGGGGCTACAGGCAGCCGCCACAATGCCTGGCTATTTTTAGAAACAGGGTCTTGCTCTGGCTCAGGCTCATCTCTAGGATTGCAGGCATGAGCCACCATGCCCGGCTTTAACTAAGAAGTATCAGGAGTAGGAGTTTCCCTAATTCTGCTTTTCATCTATTAGAACTTTCTCCCTTTGTTTCAAGTGCAAAATCCATGTTAATTATACACATCAATCAGGCACCCCAAAATAGCTGTATCTCATATGGCTGGTGATTACTTCCATACATGGTGGGACTCAAACATAAACTAAGTGCTTTTCAATGAGTAATCTAACATTTAGTGTTAAAACTGACAATGATTACAGGTACACATGATTTTTAAAACATCAATAATTAGATCTACATTGGTAGCTAATTAGCTAGTTTTTCCATTCATTTTTAAATGAGGATCACGTAAAGTTAGTGCCCCTTCAATCTATTCTCACCACACCAGCTAAAGTGATACATTAGTGCTCTATGACACATTTTGAGAGCATCTGACCCAAATCTCTGATCTTGCAAATGAGGAAATTGTGAGATCAAGAATAGTTCAGTGACTTGTCCACAAAGAAGTAGAATGTGGCCTGAAATATGGAGAGTTAGAAGTCAAGTCTCCTGATTCCTACCATAATGTTCCATTGGCGCTATACATACCATTCTTGCTGAAAAATAAACATTCTAAGTGTATCACTCCAGCTGGTGGGTTGAGAATAGACTAATAGACTGGGGTAAGTGTGGCAACAGGGATACAAGATACAAGGGATATATGGTTAATTCAGGTAAGACATAAAGGTAGCTTAACTCTGGGTGCTAACGTGAAAGTGGTGAGAAGGAATTGGACTCTCAAAATGTTTTGAAGATAAATGGACAGGATGTGCTGACAGATTACATATGAGATACCATACCTCAGTGTCCCACACATATAGATGGTCAGTCACTATTTGATTGATGCTTTCGACAGGTAATTGTGTATCAGGTACTATGCTAGGCCGTGAATATAGAGCGATGGTATAAGCAAATGGTTTCTGCCTTCATAGAAAGTAGTGCAGCAGGTAAAAACCATACCTTAGGAAAGGGAGCCAAGTAGAGTCAAAGCATTGCATAATAATCAGGCGTGTATCAGGCAAAAAATTGCATAACACAATGAATCAGCTTTAAGAGATTCTTCCTGTGTAAAGAATTAGTGGACAGGTAGGCTTGCCTTATTTGGATCCATGATTTCCTCATCAGTATTGACCCAAGATTTTTTAACTGTACCTAGTTCAGTTAACTAGACACCTACTGTTAACAGGTTTGCAATAAAATGTGACTGCATTTCTATTCATGTCTACCTTGACTGAGCTTTATAACCTTTCTGCACCTTGATTTCTGTCTCATTTGCAAAATTAAGATGTTAGCATGAGCCTTCCTCTCATGAAGATATTATAAGTGGTTTCCAAAAAAAACCTTGCAAATCATCTTTTCCAACCCACAGAGCAATATAACTTGCTAATTAAAATAAAATTGATAAAGCATTAAAATTAGAAATTGATAAGATGTTGCTGGTTTGGATTATTTGCATTAACATAAAAGTGTTATCCTTGCTAATATCTTTCTGTTTGATAAAATTATTTTCTTCTCACGAAGCAATGTACTTGTATCACATGTCATGGGAAGTTTTAATAAATGGATGTCTTCATCTCAGAAGCATTTTTTCTTCTCTCTCCTATCGTTACTATGACTACAGAATACTTACTTGGGAGGCGGTGGTACACTTATTAGTTAGGAGCCCAGGTTTGGGGTTGACAGACCTGGGTTTGAATTTTGACCCTACCCCCTTTTGTGTCATCATGAGCAAGGCATTTGTACATTCTGTGTCTTAGTTTCCTATTCCATAAGAAGTTAGTAATCATCACTTTAAAGATTTATTATAAATATTAAAATTGGTAGCTTATGTAAAGTCCCTAATACTGTGACTGCTACATAATAAGCTCTTGATAAATCTTTGTTATGATCTGAGGATGACAGTTCTTGTATCCTAAGGGTGGTAAATCTTGTTAGCCTTCTCATATATTCACCAACTTATCTCTCCTCTCCTTCCTCCCTTACCACTGTATGGGAAAGGGGGACTCACCTCATGGGATCCTGAATATGAATCACCTCTTTCTTTTAGAATCTAGTATGCATGACATTCTTTTGATGAAATATTGACTCTGCCCAACCAAAGTTGTTTCATCTTCTCTAGATTCCTCCCAATTATTGCCTTTTTGTTCTTATTTGCTAATTTATTAGTTTATATGTTAAAAGCATGTTATTTTTGAGTGAGTGTAGAGCCACTTTTAGTCAATGAAAGTTCAGGTCAACTTTACTGACAGAGTCCAGAGCTACCTCATCCCACTGTACTGTGGACCTAGTGTGTGTGCAGTGTCACATCCCTCATCCCACTTAGCTCCAAGTTTTTCTTTCATCCATAAGAATGGACAAGGCTACCACCGTCAATGCTGTTACTTCTTATAAATTGAAGATTTCTTGACTTAATGTTTTGTTCCATTAGCATCTTATCCCACATGGTCATAGTTAGCCTTTTTTCTGCCTATGTATAACAATTAGAAAGTAAGAGAAAACATTTTTCTTTGTGAAATATTTGAAATCTCAGAGGATTTTATATTTTAAAAGAAAATTTAAATATATAGAAGCAGCTATCATTTACCCCAAGTGTTTCAAATTACTAAGCACCTTCTTATGATGGGGGGGAAGCAGAAAGAGGGACGGAGGGGGGGGGTGGGGCCTTGGTGTGTGTCACACTTTATGGGGGCAAGACATGATTGCAAGAGGGACTTTACCTAACAATTGCAATCAGTGTAACCTGGCTTATTGTACCCTCAATGAATCCCCAACAATAAAAAAAAAAAAGAAAGAAATAAGCTATTGATTTGGCTAGTCACTGAAGAAATGTTGGAACTTTGGAGAAAATTACAGTAAGAGGAAGTTGCTATATTGCAACAAGAGAGTATTTTGATTGCAATTTTTTCCGTAAGTGAGGCAATTTACAACTTGAGAAGAATTTAATAGTAGCTGAGTTTTCAAAATGTAATACAGAAACTGTCATTTTTTTCCCACAATTAAAATAAGTGCTTCTGAAAATTTCAGGATAAGAATGACCCAAATTACCCTCCCCCCCACACACACTTCCCCATTCAAATGGAGTTTGAACAGAACATCTGTGAATAAAATGAAAGACAAATGTTCTTTTCAGGCAAATGTATGAAAAAGAGATCTTTTATAGCCAAACAGAATACTATTGCATGCATCACCATGGTTAAGAGGATCAACAATACTTTCATAATGGCCTTTTATTTTAGCACATTCTATTTTTATGGTTAGAATTATGATTTCAACATATCTATTCATAATTCATCATATAATTATTTGCATAAATATCTTTTGACACAGATTTAATGTACTTTTGACAGCCACATCTTGAATTTAAATTTAAACTGTTAAATGCACTAAGACGATCTCACTGCAAGTAATGTTAAAGGAGATCAGATAAAAAGGAACTTTCTCTTATCTACCAAGACGAATGGCCTACTAAAGAACAGAACTTTAAGTAATATACACAGATTAGTGAAATTATTCAGGTTAAAACAATCAGCTAATTAAGATTACATCCTGTGCTCTTCGCCGATGGTTTATTCAACATTCATTCACTCAACCAGTATTTATTGAGCGCCTACTCTGTGTTAGACTCTATTCTAGGCAGGAGACAACACAATACATAAAATAGAATTATCCTTCTGCAATGGAATTTATATATGGGTGGAAGTCCAGGTAAGAAATCGAAGTTCTTTATATAATGCTAAATGTTAAGGAGAGAAATAAAGCAGAGAAGAGCCAGAAGTGTTGAAGGCAATGAGGATAACAATTATAGATAGGGAATCTTGGGAAGAGTTTAATAAAAATAAATCATTTGAATAATGACCAGAAGGAGGTAAGGCAGTGACCCACGACAGTATCTAGGCAAAGAACATCCCAGACAGAAGAAACAACAAGAGTAAAGGCCCTGGAATGGGATCATGTTTGGCATAATCTAGGAATTTTACGTGTAGCTGGAACAAAAATAGCAGAGGAGAGAGCAGTAAGCAAAGATAACAGAGGAACAGATCATGTGGGGCCTCCAGGGTCATTAAAAGGATATGATATTTATTCAGAGTGAGATGAGAAACTATTAGAGAGTTTTGCATATAAGAATAACATAATTCAAATCATATTTTAGCAGAATCATTCTGGATGTTGTGTTAAAATTCGAGGGGGTAAGAATGGAAGCAGGGAGAACAGGTAGGAGGTATTTCAGTAATCCAGGTGAGAGATGATGGTGGCTTAGACCAGGGTGGTAGTAGTAGTAGTAATAGTAGTAGTAGTAGAGTCATATTGTGAATACATTTTGAAGACAGTACTGATAAAACTTGCTGATAGATTGGTTATGGAGTATAAGAGAAAGAAAAGACTCTTAAGATTTTGTACCTGAACCACAAGGGAGGAAAAAATGGGATTAACCTTTTACTAAGGTATAGAAGACTAGGAGAAGAAGAGATTTGGTTGACAACTGTTACACATAGACATCATGAGCTAAATTTTATACATGTTAAATCTATTTAGTTAGATAGCCTTTAGCTCACTCAAGTCTTTGCTAGTGGTAAGAATTCATAACTAGGCTCGGTGCCTGTAGTACAGTGGTTACCGCACCAGCCACATACACCGAGGTTGGCAGGTTGGAACCCAACCCAGGCCAGCTAAACAACAATGACAACTGCAATAAAAAAAAATAGCCAGGCGTTGTGGTAGGCACCTGAAGTCCCAGCTACTTGGGAGGCTGAGGCAAGAGAATCGCTTAAGCCCAAGAATTTGGGGTGGCTATGAGCTGTGATGCCACTTCACTCTGCCGAGGGTAACATAGTGAGTCTCTGTCTCAAAAAAATAAAAATTTATAACTAAATGAATTAGAGTTTGTAGAACATTCTTTGAAAACTCAGAGCACTTTCTTTCACCCAGATGCTCACTATAATAAACAGAAAGTGCTAGTGACAGCATTAGGAAGATTTTAATGAATGATTGTTTAGGAAATAAGATGAACATACAATTTTTAAGAGAATTGGCCTTTAAAAATGCTTACAAAATGAATCTGTTTTTGTTGGCTTATAAGCATTGTAAGCTCTCACACCCACCTTACCACAAACACATAGCAATAAAAAAAGATATGATCATAATTTTAAAATGAGATCAAATTTCCAAGGACCAGAAGAAAAAATAAAAATGTTCAATGTGGGTGGCGCCTGTGGCTCAGTGAGCAGGGCGCTGGCCCCATATACCGAGGGTGGCGGGTTCAAGCCCAGCCCCGGCCAAACTGCAACAAAAAAAAAGAAAATAGCCCGGCGTTGTGGCGGGCGCCTGTAGTCCCAGCTACTCGGGAGGCTGAGGCAGGAGAATCGCCTAAGCCCAGGAGTTGGAGGTTGCTGTGAGCTGTGTGATGCCACGGCACTCTACCAAGGGCCATAAAGTGAAACTCTGTCTCTACAAAAAAAAAAAAAAAAAAAATGTTCAATGTTAGCTGAGAACTAAAGCTATATATCTGTTAGACTCTGACTCCAGAAAGAGTTGGAGATGACAGGGGTCTTCTCTAATGAGTATCAGAGAACAAACGGACTTCAGCTATGGTGGGAACCTAAAAATTAACTCACTGGGTAAAACCAACTAGAAAGGAAGGAGAGCTTCTTCACACCTGAGTAAGGAGGTTGAATAAAAATACAACCAGCGCTAAATAAAGAGTTGAATAAAAATACAATTAACCAGAGCTAAAACTTATGTAAAACTGAATTCCTGGGTTTCAATGGGGAATAAAGAGAGATGTATACTCAGAACAATGGGCCAAGCTGGACTGCATGGATAGGACAGCAACACATGCCTCCACTAAAAGGCCTGCTTAGTGTTTGAAGGCACTCAATGAATGGAGGCAAAAGACCACATAACTTTTAAATATGGAGGGTTGAGTGCAAAAAGAATCTTCCTTTCAGGAAAAACTTTCCACTCTAGCTACAATTTCAAAGCATCTAAAGAAAATGAATACTTTTTGAAATGGCAGTAAACTAAACAATCAAGTGATTCTTTCACCACTAAATGGAAACTATGAGAATGCATATTTCAGCCTGAAATGCAGCCTGAAAACAATGCATATTCAGGCTGAGCGTGATGGCCCACACCTGTAATCTTAGCACTCTGGGAGGCTGAGGCAGTTGCTTGAGTTTAGGAGTTCAAAACCAGTCTGACCAAGAGTGAGACTTCATCTCTAAACATAGCCAGTTGTTGTGGTATGTGATTGTAGTCCCAGCTACCTGGGAGGCTGTGGCAAGGGATCACTTGAGCCCAAGAATTTGAGGTTGCTGTGAGCTATGATGACACCATAGCACTCTACCAAGAGCAACAAAGTGAGACTGTATCTCAAAAAAAAAGGATATTCAGAAGAGCCATTACCAACTAGATGATATGAAAATGTAAAATGTATCCAATGAAATACTCTATAGATAAGATAAACTTTAGATTCCATCAGAGAAAGAATTAGAATTGGAAGACAGTAGAATGAATTCATCTAAAGAGTATTGCAGAAGTATGAATGACTAAAAAATATGAAAGATGCATGGAAGATAAATTGAGAGGCACCAGCAAATATCTATAGTGGGGGGGGGAAAAGAGGCTGGTAAAGACCATTTGAAGAGATAATGTCTGAGAATTTTCAGAATTAAATATCAGTGCAATACAAAGAATGCCAAATAGGATTAAGTAGGATAAGTTATAACCTAGACATACCATAGTTATCATAGTGAAACTATAGAATATTAGGGGTATAGAGAAAATATATAAATTACAGAGACTAAAGGCAGATTATAACAAACAAATGACAGAGTAACTATAGAAGTCTTAAGAGAAAAAAATAGATGCCAAAAGAAGACAATGTATTTAAATTATTGAGGCAAAATCATTTTCAACTTAGAATTTTACATTCAGCCAAGCTATTATTTAAAAGTAATGGATTTTCAGACATAAACTAGAATAGTTTTCTACTCACAGACTGCTGAGAAAAAACTTCAAAAAGATATACTTGAACATAAATATGGAAGAAGGGTTATTGGAAGCTAATATGAAACATATGGAAGTAAGGTAGATTATCAGCTTTTATCCTCATGAAACAAATATTCATCTTCACGAATACAAAGATTCTGGGCCTCCTTTTTAGTTAGTTGTCATAGCACCTTATATGCTCCCCTATATTATCCATTATAGTCATATATATGTTTGTTCTTTTTTTCCCCAGATTCCTCATTTTTTAAATTTCAGATTATTATAGAGGTACATGTGTTTTGGTTACATAGTTTGCTTCTATAAGGTCAAAGTCAGTTATAGGTGTGTCCTTCACCCAGAAAACATGCACTATACCCATGCAGTGTGCCCATTAGGTAGGAATTTATTCATTCCCCTAAGTGAAGTATTGCAAGAATGGAAAAATAAACACTACATGTACTCAATACTAAATTGGAACTAGTTGATCAGTACCTATTTGCTCATATGAAAGCAAAACTCAATGAAATTCAAGTAGGGGGAAGGAGAGAAAGGCGAAGACTAAATTCTATAAGTCTGTACTTTAATGCTTGCCCTTATTAAACTTTGCACAATATACTTAAAACTGAAAAAAATGGTGCCAATTAAATTTTTGTCACTGAGAATATATGAATTGCATCAATTCTATTAGAAAGACTATACAAGGTCATAAATTTGCACCTGGAGAATGTACACTGTTGCTGGTGACATGAAGAAAGTTTCATTGTCAGGCGCTTATTTCTATGTATGAATGATGAATAGTTCCTAATATAAGTGTGTAAAGGACCTTTTTGCATGTGACGCTTTTTCAGAGGTCCCCAAGACCACCCACATGTTCCACGATTTGCTAACATTCACAGGACTCAATATATAGTTGAATTTATAGCTAAGATTTATTAACAGTGACACACCAAGGAGAAATAGCCAGATCAGTAAGGAAAAAAGACACCTTTAAAGTCTAGAGAAATGTGCATATAGGTTTCCTGTGCTCTCTCTCACCCATTATAGGTCACACAGATCACACTCTCCCCCCAGTAGCAAAAATACAGTCAAATGTATGCAGTGTTTCTGCCCAGGGAAGCCCATTAGAGACTCAGCACTCAAGGATTGTATTAAATTTGTCACATAGGCATCCTCTGCCTAGCAACACCAAAATTCTACCTTCCCCGAAGAAAAGCAAATATGCAGTGCCCTAGGTAGGCAAAACAGTGTTATCATTTAGGAAAGCTTTGTATGAGTTTAGGAAATTGTTTACCAGCCAGGTTTCCAGATGCCAACCAAGAACCAACCCTGTAAGTAGGCCCCTCAGGGATGCTATATTAACTCTTTTCTGTGCAGAGACTTAACTTTAAAGTTTTAATAGATTTTTCATTACCTTCAAAAGCATATAATTAAATTTCTCATTTTAGAAAATGTCAAGTCACTTGGAAAAGTAATGAAATTTCTCTTAAGAGAACTCTTTTTATATTTATAATGTCTACTAAAGACATCTAAGGCTTTCCTTCCTTGAATGATGGGTAAATCTATCTTGAGTGCCTAGGAGTTCTTAGATTTCAATAGTACGTACACTGATTATAATAAGTAATCATGATCTTTATGAAAATATGTTGATAGGGAAAGAAAAATAATATTGTTAAAAAGAAAATCTGGAGAGCTTAAAACATGTTTTTGTGTATATTACTCAAGTAGACCTTTGGGTTCTAAAGGATAGCATGCAAAAAGCATAGGAGGGACATTATGTAACCCACTTCTTTTAAGCTGTCTGTTATTCATGTAGCTTTCTAAAAACAAACCACCTCCATCTTTGTCATTTTTCAAAATAATGAGCTGTAAAACTATAATGATTACTTTTGGAAGCACAAAAGGAAAAAAACACAATCAGTAATTTTACAGCAGAACAATTTAGGGAAAATAACTATATGTAAATTAACTATACTTAAGCACACTACCCTGAGTTATTATTTGAGTCATTATTTTGAAGCAAAGTGCACTCAAGAAAATCAGCACAGCATAATGGTTTTCTCTTTTATATTTTCTCTTAAATTTTGATTGTGAATTTCTATAACTACGGATCCTACAAAGTTTGATGTGTACATAAATACACATATATATAAGATATATCTCCATATGTATACAGACACATGTATACATATTTATATTGCTTTAACACTTGGGTGTTTATTTCTGGGATACACTATATGTCAGCCAATTATCTGACTCTTTAAGAGTGCTACCCTTCTACAATATTCATTAGATCTATGTAAATCATATATAGAACAAAAATTATTAATATAAGTAGAGTGTTATTTAATGAATAAAGATAATAAACAATAGTGTCACAAAATACAAATTTATTATTTTAAAAGGCCACAAAATTTCATAACAAAATCTAGTTGCCCCTTACCAATATATCTTTAAAAAGAAAAAGAAGAATCTATTACTTAAAATTCATTTTGAAGGAGTATCTGTGAATTCAAAACACACATGCAATCTCTTATCTCTCTTAACTAATCATGCAAACATAATTAATCTTACTATAATAGTGAACAATCTAGCTTAGTATACTATTTGGAGCCAGTGACTTATAGTCATTAATTTAAAGCTAGATCAGTCAATACAGGTGTGGATTTTTCTCTAGACATGCTATGCCAGTATTTAGCATAAAGTAAACAAACAGTAACTGGGATGGGTATTTAACTAGGCAGGTATGGTACAGGGAACATGGTTCAAGGGAATAATTACAATGATGTCCCATGGAAACAAAGTGGAAGGAAGGAGAGAAATACAGGCACAAGGGGGCAGTAAGGTCAGAGGTCAATGAGTTGGATGCCTCAGTGAAGAATTTTTAAAACTTGAGAAAGTAATTCACAGATGTTAGAGGCAGTGGCTGGAGTATGCTTAAGGTATCAAACATACAGTCATGGAAGTAAGTAGCTGAGGAGTGGGAAGATAAATATCACTGGAGATGAAAGACTGAGGAGCCAAGGTGCTGACATCATCTACATGAAGACTAGTCACCAATAACAGCGACAGAAGTAGACATGAAAAGAAGATATTGATCTATGTGCTGAAATATTTAAGGACTAAGGGAATAGGAGATCAGTAGGGGATTGTAGCTAATATGATGAACTTCAAGGAAGCAAGAGTTAGTCATATTTGCCTGTCTACTAAGATTTTGTGAGAATCAAATGAGACACTGTCTGAGAAAGCACAATAAACACCTAAGAAAGGTACAAAGGGGTGTGTGTCAGTGAAAGCCCTTAGTTTTACAAGTGTTTTGTGCCCTGGTTTCTCTACCTACAAAATAAGGTAAATATAATATCCTCTCCTGCTTCCCAGGAGATTAGAAAGTTAAATGATACAATATATATGACTTTGTTTTGAGGCTTGGGAAGAAGGAAATTTTTTCCAAGTTTAAAGTCATCATTTAGCTCTTGAGAGTTCTGTTGCATGCTACTGCTCCAGACTGCTCTCTGAGCATCAGATAACATTCTTTCCTATCTTTGATTTCAGACATTTCAGCAGTCCTCTCTGCAGCACAAATCAAAGAAGAAAAACAAAGGTAAGAAAAGGAAATGAAACCTTTACCTGCTTATTTTGCACTTTGATAATCAACCAGCACACTTTACTCATCCTCTCTTGCCTGAACCCAGTGTGGTTTGGAAAGAGCACAACCCCTAGTGCAAAAGCTACCAAGACTGGCTCCTTCTCAGCTCAGTTATAATACAAGTATAATACAATTTATTATTACATCACATGGTCTCAAAAAAATTTGAGACTGGGATTACACATTTAAGATTAAATGGTGTGTCGTTTATGTAGGGGAAAAAATACTAGATTTTCGTGTTTCTCTATTCTAATACAATGTGAAAATAAGAATTTTAAAAGTTGCTAAGTACCCAGACTTACTTTGGGGATCCATAGATTAATCTTCTACCTTCATACCTTTTACAAAATTGAAAGAGCATTTCCACCCACTGTTATCTTTAGGTCCTATAGCAGGCAAGAGCAAAAGACGAATTTCTTGCAAAGATCTTGGCCGTGGTGACTGTGAGGGCTGGCTTTGGAAAAAGAAAGATGCAAAGAGTTATTTTTCACAGAAATGGAAGAAATACTGGTTCGTTCTAAAGGATGCATCCCTATACTGGTATATTAATGAGGAGGTAAGAGGAAGCGTGTTTTGTTTTCTCATCCTTTCTCTGTCTTTAATCAAAAGAATCACTGTTTGGGGACATATTTTTAAATCATATAAACCTTACAGCTAATTCACGAGACTTCTACTAGTTATTTTTTTTACCCACCCTGTTAAAATGATTGCATTTGGGGGTTTTAGAAAGATAGTCTCAATTATACTAGTATACCTACTTATCTGAAGCACAAAGTACAGTAAAAATTCTATATATCTAACTAAAAATATCAAGTTAATTCAAGCAATAGCTTAACTAAAAGGATTATACATGGCAATTTGATATAGCTTTAAAATGTCTTATTTTTGTTCAAAGTTTTACATTTTTTTCTGCTTGTTTTCTGCGAGATGGAGAAGCCTTTTAGTAATTTAAGTAAATTAATATCACCTGAATTGATTTCAGGTTTTCTGAAAAAACGAACTAGTAGACTAGTTTTGAAATCTACAAGTATTAATTTTGCTTGGCCTAACTGCGGGGAGAGGGGAATATATGATACACTTATTATTATGATTTTCTGGGATTTTTTAATACAACAGATGTATATCCGGAATAATCATATCACAACCTATCACATACCTCAACAGATATGCTAAGAGTATGCTTTAGTTATTGTTATTGCCTTTACTGTACTTTTGCTTTGATTCTTTGGGTATAGACATCTATCAGTTCACTTCATTAGTATTTTTTAACAATTATTTCTACTATTACCTTATTTTATAAAAAAGGTACATGGTTTAGTGGAATGCACTGGCTGAATAGTCTTATATAAATACTATTATGTTAAGGCATTCATCAATTTCCATTTGAAGATTAATTGTTGAAATACAATTTAATAACATTATTATGTCTATGATTATAACACATAGTACTAGAGAACTTTATGTTCCTTTGATAGACTGTTGTGTTATATTCCATTTAAAATAGTAGATTTAGGGATCACATTGTTACTGTGTCTCAGTTTCCTCATCTACAAAATGAGAGTAATAATTATGTTTATCTCACCGGGCTATTATACAAATGAAATGAATCAACACCTGGCACATGCTAAGTGAATATACACAATTAGTAATATTTTTCAAATATTATGAACCTCTTATTTTATTAGTAAAATCTTGAATTACTATTTTGCTACTTAACAAAAATGTCTATATTACTTATATAAAAAGATGTGGTTGTTTTCTATACTTTTGATATTTTTGTGGCAATCACACAATTACCTCAAATATTGTCTATTCACTAAGTATGGTTTATTTTAAATATAGTAAACATATAAGTTTAACTATATTTCGCTTAGCAGATACTAGATTAAATTCTTTTTATATGCCAAACATGTATTATCAAGATATAGTATCTCGGGTGGTGCCTGTGGCTCAAAGGAGTAAGGCACCAACCCCGTATACCAGAGGTGGCAGGTTCAAAGCCAGCCCCAGCCAAAAACTGCAAAAAAAAAAAAAAGATATAGTATCTCTGTCTCTCTTTATTGTAAGGTCACTTGTAAATTTGTCTGCTATATACTAGATTGTATTATATCTTTCAAAGTTTAAATGATGAAAAACTGGGACCTCTTTTTATTCATTCAGTGAGTTTTTGTTCGTGTTTTGGCCTTGTAAGACTATATGCTATGAAAAAAAATGTATACTACAGTACATGTTTTAAAAATGCCTTACTGTAATTTTTTAGGAGAAATGTAAAAATCTCTTATGACATCATTATGGGAAGATAATAACTACCCCCAAAGTATTTAAAATTATTGAGTTAATAACATCAAAAATAACATAACATAGAAATTAAGTTGAGAAAAGGATTTGAAAATATTGTCTTTACTCCAAGATTGGAACAAAAAATATGCAAATATCAGAAAATTTTAATACTGCTCTTTTTATAACACACATTTCAATCATGATTAGTAGCATTAAATTTTTAAATTTTGCATAGAAGCTTAGCGTTGAAATAAATCATACACACACTCTAAAAGTATTGAGAATCTTTTTTTCTCTCTGAGATAGTGGATGAGGATGTGATCTCACTTGATTTTAATATATAAGGAGCTACGGACTGGTACAACACAGATCAAATAAAAGTTTGAGATAGTAACAAATCTGAGGATCCTGGTCATCAGCAAGAGAAGGAGCACAGCCATTAAAGAATTTAGCCAAAGGTAGTCTTTAGCTTAGTTGAGATAACTTGTATCTAACATCAGATTTGGGGTAATTCTCTTACCTTATTTTTCTGTCCAGCATTAGAGAAAGGAGGATTGTATTCAATTTTCCAGGCAAAAAATAACCTTTATATACACATATATATACCATGTACCCCAACCAGATATTTGAAAATCAAGTTGACCTGTTGTATTTGTAAGCTCTTAAATATACAAAATAGTTGTAATACAATTAGAAAAAAATTAATTCAGTTTTGATAAAATATTTTCTACAAGGAAATTAAATTAGTAGACATCCCTATATTTTACTCTGAACATAAAAATAATAGAAAATAGTGAACTGAAAATATGGACTACAGTTATTTTATGTTATAAAAGTATAACATTCTGACCAGAAAATAACTTATAAAACATATTTCACTTTGAGAATTAAAGAATTTTGTATCCTCATTTTAATATAAAAAGGAATTTTTTAAGTTCTATACATACTTTAATTAGTATTCTGAGTGTTCAAGATATGCCTGCATTTTATGGATTAATCGATAGGAGCGGAATTCTAATCTCTAAAATGTCAAATTTAAGGAAGTAAATGAACAGATTTATGATTGTAGATATTTAAGGCATATGTATACAGCATCGTTAGCCTCAAACCTTTGCATATAATAGCCTAAACAAGAGTGTTGCCTCTTTAGGATGAAAAAGCAGAAGGATTCATCAGTCTGCCTGAATTTAAAATTGATAGAGCCAGTGAATGCCGCAAGAAATAGTAAGTTGATTTTATTTGGGGAGAGGGAGAGAAGGGAAAGGGTTTTTGTCTTCTTTTAAATCAACTTTTAAATTACAGTTTGCTCATCTAATGCTTTCAAATTGAGGTAATAGGAGAGCAGTTTTGTGGTCAGAAAATTGAATTTTTACTGATTTCTGTCATCATGCAGAAGCATTATGTATATGAACTTAGGTTAGATGTTGAGGCAATTTTACCCACAAGAATTATTTGGTTTGAACTTACTTTACAATTTGTAATAAAAATAAATGTCCTTTGTTTCCTCTTTCAGTGCTTTTAAAGCCTGTCATCCTAAAATCAAAAGCTTTTATTTTGCTGCTGAACATCTTGATGATATGAACAGGTAAAGCATTACTTAAATTTCTAAGTATGTAGAAATCAGTTTGGCCTAGAATTCTACGTTTTCTATAGTAATACTTAGAAAATAACATAACTGAAGTTTCTAGATCTATCAGTTTAAAATAAAATGAACCCAGCTATAGCTTTATGCGGGTAAAGAACAGCATTTTAAAGAACAGCATTTTAAAAGTCAAAATAAACTTACTATTTTTCAAGTTTACCAAATCCGTATACAGGCAAAAAAATGTACTATACAAGGATTTTTTTTAAGTTGATATCAAAAATATGTCCTAAATTTATTCTCAGATGGGGAATAATAATATCCATAAAACTTTCTAGTCCGATTTTAGACAGATACCTATCTCAATAATTCAGGCCTAAGCAAAGTTAATATTTCTTTCTGTCACCTTTCATCTATCACCTGACAGGACCATACAGCCAACTGAATAGATAGCTCTGTGATGTCTCAGAGAAAATCTATGTTTATTCTCTGACATCATCTACCACATTCTGTTTTGTGTTTCTGCTTTAGCTTTTATGAGTATTATGCTTCTTTTTTTTTTTTTCTTCCCTTTCCCTTCTTTCTTTTCTAGAATAGTAGAAATTGGGTTTAAGTTTCAACAGCCAGTACATATTTCGTATATAACCTGCCTACAATTAGGGAGCAACAGCAATAGAATAGTGCTCAGAAGCATGGACTTTGGAACCAAACTGCTTACTAGCTTTACCACTTACTAGTTTTGTGACTTTGAACAAAGAACTTGATCTTTTCATTCATAGTATTGTCTATCTGTACAATATGTGGGTAGGGATAATAACCATCCCAATCCCTCCTCTACCACTTACTAGCTATGAGATATTGGACAAGAAACTTAACCTCTATATGCTGGGTTATTAACCCTTTAATAAAGTGGGAATAATAACCATCCTTATCAGTAGGACTTTTGTAAGGAGTAAAGAAGCACACATAAAGGGCCTATATCAGTGCCTGCTAAATTATAAGTGCTATGTAAGTGTTGGTGCATGCTCTATTTTTTTTTTTTTGTATATTTTGTGTTCTTACCCCATTTACCTTTCTTTGTGTGTCTCTAAAAAATTGTAACCAGGGCAGCACCTGTGGCTCAAAGGAGTAGGGCGCTGGCCCCATATACTGGAGGTGGCAGGTTCAAACCCAGCCCCGGCCAAAAACTGCAAAAAAAAAAAATTGTAACCAAATATTTTTAAGCACAAAATTGTGTAGCTGCATAAATGTGCTTGAACACACTAAATGAACACTTAATACATTTTTATAAGTAATTTTGTTCTTTGAAATGTGAGAGTATAAGCAGAGTTTTTCTAAAGCAAAGATATAAATACAAGGAAATGGCACAGTGTTGAGAACATTTGATTAAATCTTTTATTATTAATAAGGGAACTGAAACTTTCACGTAGTTTTCACAGTCTTCTCTTGATTTATATGTATAACTTGCCATTCTTGAAATTTCACACTAGACAATCAGAATTTGGAGAGCTTTTTCTCTTTGTTCTCAAAATGAAAGTGTTTATTCATATATATGCACATGGAGGGGGAGCAGTATGGTCCTCTGTTTTGTGTTTTAATTATTTTGTAATTCTACTGTTCTAGTTACTATCCATTTTGTCACATGTTAAGCTCAATACCCTTGAGATAAATACAAAGGATTTACATCATGACCAAACTGAAAATGAGTGGCATACATGAGCATATCCTATCTTACAAAATAGATGCACTAGAAGCCAGTCCCCTCTAGGAATTAACTCAATTTAGTCATTTTTGATACATGTTAATCAGGGTCTTTTTAAGCTTAGAAATTGCCTGTTTAAAAATGCATTTTGATAAACTATAAATCCCTTCTTGGCCTCCATTCCCCATCCCATGTTAGTAGTAGCTTCGAAAAGATGCTGATGTCACTGCTCTTCCCTAATACTCCTCTGGATATATCTGGTTCTGTATATCACCAAATTCTTTTCTAAGAAAAAGAAATGAACCTAATCAAAAATGTCATCTTCACATTATACATTTAAAAATGCTGTTTTATGTAAGGCTTACCATGGTGTACGGCAACTTTCAAAATTAAATTGTTCCAAAATACTGATTGTTTTTTAAATTTAATTATAATGAATTTGTATTGTTTTGCTTTATATTTTCCTTTTATTAATAGTCCTATTCCTAATGTCTACTTTCAATAGGCACATTTTTTAAAAGTTACTTGTTAATAGAAGGGGAGAAGTGTTAGTGCTAAAAATATTCATAGAGAATTAATGATAGGGAGAAAAACCTACCTACAGCTTTGTTCAGTCACCTGGTGGTTACATAATAGCAAGATGATCTGCTGCGTGTAGGTTTGTTCCATGTGTAATCTTCTAACAGCATATATCTAAGTCTTCATGAGATGATATATTTATAAAAATAATTATAATTACAGTAAATACATGCTTTATCTGATTATTACGTAATATTTTAAACATTAGCATATCTGCCTTTTATGAAAACACGCCATGGTACAGAGAAATATATTTTTCTTTTCCCAGTTAAAAAAAAACATAATGCCAGTGGTTGATGGGACCTAGTAATTAGAGTTAAAAAGTAATCCTTAAATTTAATTTCATTTGATAAAATTGGAGTACACACACATATACACCCAAATAAATGTGTGTATTTATGCACATATACACATACACAGAATATCTTAAAATCTCACCTTCTGTTTTTGAGCAGCTGTGAATTTGATTGTGAGTCAAATTGCGGAAGCATTTTTGAGCACCCCACTACCATCCATCTGTTCCATCAGAAATGAGCATTGAAACATTTTTAAAAAATGATCCTTTTCTGGTCTTTGTGAAATCTATAGAGAAAAAAACAAAACATCATATTTCTCAAGTATTCTGAAGACTTAGACTGCTGAATTTGTTTGGCCTATACATTCCTTACCATGTCAGTGCAGTATGTTCTTGTAAGAACTCACCAATTTCTACTTAGTAATTATTATTTATATATTTTTCTCATAGTTCTTATTTCTTTCCCAACATATTATTCTGTACCAATTCTGGGTATCTCATTAAAATGTTCACTGTAGGCCCAATATTCTCTTACATATATTTTTGTTTTAAAAGCATTGGTGATATGGTAAGTTATTCTATTTAAACCTGATATTAAAATCTTTTCCATCAATATATTGAAAAGGTTCTAAATTCAATATTGTATCCCTGACCACCTTACCTAAACTAGCCTCCTTTCATCCCTACTATCTTTGTCATTCTAATTTTTTGCTTACTTATTTTCTCAAAATAGCATTTGCTCCAGCTTTAAGTATGTTTACTTGTATCCCTTCTTCTTGTCTGTCTCTCCCACTATGATACAGGCATCATGAAGGCAGGTACTTTGTTCTTTTTTTTCCCTCTGACCTCTTATACCTAGCACATATAGGCTCTTAAATATTTCTTGAATCAGTTAATGCATATACATCCTCTTTTATAGTAGCCTAAATACACCAAATCATAAGTATAACCTAAGTATATCAGTATCTTCTAGCTGAAGCCTAAAGGATAAGTTTATCTAAAACAGCACCAACAGTCATGTAACATTTAGTCTTTTGTGGCTCTATACAGTGGCTGGAGTATATCCATATACTTTTTAAGGAATTTTTGTTGTTTACAGAATTTTCCTTCTGAAAAGTAGTTTAATATTTTAATTGTCTTATGAAAGTTAGCAATTCTAGATTTCATTGAAGACAGGAACTATGTCTTATTTATTTCTGTATCCCTAAAATGTAGTTCATTATTCAGCACATAGCAGGCACTAAATAAAGTTGTCGAATTGAAAAATTTAGGAACCCCCTTTTTAGTTTTCTGATTCATCTTACAAGAATCTCTTTTTTTTTTTTTTTTGAGATAGAGTTTCACTTTGTCGCCCTCGGTAGAGTGATGCAGCGTCACGGCTCATAGCAAACCTCAAACTCTTGGGCTCAAGCAATTCTCTTGCCTCAGCCTCCTGGGTAGCTGGGACTACTGGCGCCCACCACACCACTGAGCTACTTCTAGAGATGAAGTTTCACTCAAGCTTAGGCTGGTCTCAAACTTGTGAGCTCAAATGATCCACCCACCTCTGCCTCCCAGAGTGCTAGGATTACAGATGTGAATGACTGTGCCTGGTCAAGAACCTCGTTATTATTTAGACTTCTGATAAAATGAAATTTCAGTGATTTTTTTTTTTTTAAATAGCAAATACAAGGTACTGGATTAAAATTCAAGGATAAGTTTTCCTTTAGTGGTAGTATCATCATTTTTACCCAAAAAGTACCAGGCCAGTATTTTTCCCAGGAGTCATAAGATTTGCCTTGTAGTACAAATTTAACCCCTTTCTCACGACAAATGAACTAAAGACTAGATTTTAATTTTGACCTTTTACTAATGATTAGAGTCGTCTTTAAAAGAGTTTCTTTAGGCTCAGCGCCCGTAGCTCAATGGTTAGGGTGCCAACCACATACACCAGGCCTGGTGGGTTCAAAACCGGCCTGGGCCTGCTAAATAGCAGTGACAACTATAACAAAAAAATAGCTGGACATTGTGGCGGGTGCCTGTAGTCCCACAGGCATTTGGGAGGCTGAGGCCAGAGAATTGCTTAAGCCCAAGACTTTGAAGTTGCTGGGAGCTCTGACACCACAACACTCTACCTTAGGGCAACATAGTGATACTCTGTCTCAGAAAAAAATAAAATGTTCTTCATCATGAAGTTGAGTTCTTTTAGTTTATAATTATCTGGAGGGTGTGTATGTATATGATATTCCTTACCGAATTCACTTTATTCCATTTTTTTCTCCAGTCCCTTCTTCACTTCCCAAACATACTAGAGGTGATAATTACATTGTAGGCTTTGCCAAAATAAAGTTAAGCTTTAAGTGACTTATGCTAAAATTAAAGCTTAAATTTCCATAGATGGGATTTTGTCTACTAGAGACACAACTTTTCTCCCTTTTCAAGATATTCTAAGTATCTGATGCATAGTTAACACCACTTGGCATAAATGATGAAACATACGAGTCACTTCAAAGAATGTCATTTTGTACTTGACAAGGGAGATAAGATTTTAGGAGAAAAAGATCTTAAACACAAGTTTTTCTTAAAAATATATCTAGATGAGATTACTTCACAATTTAATGATGTCAGCTATACTTTCCTAACCTAGTTTGGAAGGTGAGGGTTTTTTTTTTTTTTTTTTTTTTTTTTTCAATTTCTGATTTGGGAAAGTAGATGGATCATGGTTCAGGATTGACCAATGGGAAATTGTGATGTTATTTAAAGATTTAATGATTTGACAATCTAATACAGTGTCAATAGTTAGAATAATTAACACAGGGAGAGAGCCAGTGGGACAAAAGAAAGAGACTGAAGTTGTATTTTGCTTCAGGCAGTTTCTACATGGGCAATAGCAGTACTACTGAAAGAGAAAAGAAAAACTAGCTTACTATTGTTTATGAAAATACATTTTCAGGATATATACAGAGGTTAAAATTTTATGTGCTTATTGTATCTTTGGAAAACCTAATATCCTTGCAGAGACAAGTTTTTGAAGTACTCCTGGGATGCATTTCCTGTTGGATCATTAAACTTAAATGCATTTAATAAAAACTATTATTTTATAATTAAACTATTATTTTGACAGGCAAGGTCCATAGCTTTTCTCCCTCATCAGGATAAATTAATCTTGATAGTGTTTAAATATCTCTAAACAGGTATTTGTTTTGAAAAAGCAGAACAGTAGGAATATTTTGAGTGTGTCTACATTTGGAGCCACAGAATTAATATGGCTTTGATCATCTCAAAACACTTTATGTTAGAGATATTAAGAGCTTTGCCCAAGACTTTTCTATTGAAATGGTATCTTTTTGGTGTGGAAGCAATTTATACTACAGCAAATTATAGATCATGGAAGACACCACATATTTAAGAGTAGCAAGGAACATATATATAGGGTTATTCCATATAGTCTTAGATATCTTAAAATATATATCTCTAGGAAGTATAAGAAATTGAGTTACAGTGATATTGATTTCAATATTTTTAGGTGGCTCAACAGAATTAATATGCTGACTGCAGGATATGCTGAAAGAGAGAGGATTAAGCAAGAACAAGGTAAAGGAATACTTTTTTTATAATTATGTTATGATTTTTATTTTTTGTCATTATCTTATACAGTAATTCATTGCTGCCACTTGAGAGAAAATGCATGTTTTAATTTGTGGGTTATTTCTCTTCTGGGCCCTTTTCATATAGACCATGATATCTTAAAGGTAAGATTTAATAACTTAAACAGAGAGGGACTGAACTTAGAACTATTTTTGCAACAGCTAATGTGGAGTTCTGTCTTATTTGTTGCCTTTTCTTACCATATATTTCCTATGGGGAAACAAAATCTTAAAAATGAAAAAACCTATAATAGGTAGTGTGTACTGACCCAAGTCCAGGTCCTTGGCAGTGAGTCATTTCTTCTATTTAGCATTTTCATCGTCATTTAGGTGGCCTTTTATGCAAAGAGATGAGACGCATGATCCTTTCTTTCTTTCTCGTTGGGTTATATTCTCCGGCTCTGTTACTATGTAACTCTGTGATCTTATGAAATTTGCCTTGGTATTAACCTCAGATTTATAAAACACAGTATTATGATGCAGAATTGAAATCATCAGAACAAAAGCTGTGGTCTGAAGTGGCTTCACATTCCCAAAGAATGTTTTACATCCCTTGGAAACATAAGTAGTTTTTTTTTTAATTATTTGAGCTATGAAGTTAAAATAATTCCATAGATTAGCACATATATAAAGACAAACCTATTTGTAGATGTGCCTCCAGTGGGCATAACCAGTTTGTTGATATGGAGAGTTTAAATCTTTCTGTTTCCTCTCAGACTTAGAGTAAAATCTCAGCCAAAACTTTTTAAAAATATTTAAAAACTAAAGTTACAGAGTTCTAAAGAAAACAAACAGATCCCCAAACCAATATGTCAGCAAATGTTTAAGCAGAGGTCAGTCATCTTTTTCTGTACAAAGCCAAATGATATTTTGGGTTTTGCGGGACATAGAGTCTCTCTCACAGCCATTTAATTCTGCTGTTACAGTATGACACATGAATGATGTGTTCCAATAAAGCTTTACTTAGGGCTACCGAGATTTAAATTTCATATCATTTTTTATACTTCAAAAAGTATTCTTTTTGTTATTTAACCAATTTAAAGTGTAAAAACCATTCTTGATCCACAGGCCATGTCAAAACATGCAAAGGGCTACATTTAACTGACGGGCCTTGGTTTGAGCCATAGGGTAAGGGAATGGGGATTGGTGGATTGGTATAGGATGAGAAATAGGGCAAGAAAATCTCAAAAAAATAGCAAAACATGGTTTCTGCCAGTGGGAATTTATCATCTTATTGAGGCCCTCCAAAATGTATACTTGAAATTACTTTAGAAAAATTCTAAAGCAGCATAAAAGCAAATGAGTACTAATTTTTACACAGTGTGCACCAGATTAAAAATGTGTGGAATTAATGCAAATTTTTTTTTTAATCCTGCAAAAGAGATGGAGTTAATGAGAAAATGCTCAGTGGGGAAAGCAGTCAGTGAGCCTGATGTAAAGTTGTCACTGGAGAGCGAGAAAAGACATTTTATTCAACATTAAATGCTTCCGTGTAAGGCCTTCCACTAGCACTCTAATTATGTAAAGGTGAACTGCACCCATCCTTCCTGCAATTACATTGCATTATGGTAGAAAAAGATACTCTTAGTAAAACATGGAAAGTGAAACATAATAAAGTACAAATCAAGTTGCATGGAAATGAGGCTGGAAAAAGTCCTTCCAAGAAGAAAATAGAGAAAGGCATTATGTTGGCTCTATTTTCTGAACTGGTTCTTGCAGGATGGCAAGAGTATAGACTCAAAGAAGTAACTAAAACATCCCAAGTAGGAGCAGCATAGATAGTTCTATAAATAACATGGAAGCCATCTCCATCAAATCAGTGTGCGTAGGCAACAAAGACTATGCGGTGTCAGTCCAGTTTATTAAGATACATTTATTAATGGCTAAAAGTTTAGCCCCCATCTTCATGCCTCAGTGATATCATAGGGCTGAATTTGTGGTAAGAGGACTAGAAAAAAGTCTTCCCTTTCACATTTATTTAAAAAGCATGAAACAGTTCTTTTAAAGTGCTTATAGGTTTTTTTCTGATTTTTTTAAGATACAAGAATTAGAAATATGGGCATTATATTGATAGGAAAATGAATCATTGAAAAAAATAAATTTGTGTGAATAAGAAAACGTGGGTTTTAGGCTTAATTTGTGCATTTTATCACTTGGCATTACTTTGAAGCTGAGCGTGGTCTTGATTTTAGTGAATTTCCTTTGTACTTGGTATTATATAACCAAATTTTATTATGGATGAAAGAACTGGTAAATTATAATGCACATGCAAGTTCCAAAAAGTATTTATTCTGTAGATGCATGCTGCCCTGGTCTACCATGTGAGTATACATGTTAGTATCTACTGGAGTGTGGTAGAAAGTCATAGGCAGAAGCTAATAGTTACAATTCAGTACAATCAGAATCTCTGAAATAATTTTCGATTTCCACAAAGAGTGGACATTCCTCAGGCACCTTAATGTGGGTCTGAAACATATTAGATTTCCTACCTTCTGCATAATTAGGTCTCATGGTAGTCTATGTAGAAAACTACTAGATGCGCGTATCTGCTCCACACTTCTGTAGAGTTATTTATCGTCTCCTGAATACCATTCTCAGTATTAAAGTTAAGCTTCATACAAATATAGCTCTTGGAGGATTGGGAATATTTCACCAAGATGCAAAGCAATAGCAGCCAAACACTGTTTCTATTTAAATACCCCGTGCAGCTTAGAAGTGACTCTTTCACTGACTTAAGTAAAAGTTTAATGAATTGTCTTTAAGTATTAAAAGATGTGGGGTTCTCTTTCAATATTCGTTATTGTACTTTGAGCAAACAGAGTTACAATAGATTCAGCCAAGATAACAATTTGGTTAATTGTGTACTGATCATTCTATTTTTTCCAGCTTCAAGACAGGCATTTATAACACATTATTTTCAATCACATATAAGACCTTTATAAAGCTTTAATCACATAAAAGTGAATAAATATATTTATTTGACAATTATAATTAAAAAAGTTAATTTTTTTCAAATTATCCTTTTGTGCCAACATGAGAAAAGAAAATGGAAGTCTTCCTCTTCTAGTAATAGTACTGTTTATTCATGGTTATTCATAAAATCATATATCACCGCTGATTGTAATCACTTTGTAGTGCTGTCAAATATTGTTCATTCTATCTCACTATAGTTTTGTACCCATTAACCAACTCTACTTTTCCTTCCCCCCCCAAAGGCATTAAAAGTATTTATTTATTCTTGGCTATAGAGAGAACTAAGAAAAATGAATTAATTTGCTCTTAGGATAAAAAGTCAAACTAGTTTCAGCCTCTGAGCAACAGTGTGTCTCTATTTTCCGCACAAACCCTAACTAAATTTTCTAGGTAGTTTCTTTTCTGGCCTTACCCTCTCAAAGACACATAGCTTAGTGTAAGGGGGGGAAAAGTTAATTTCTAAGTGATATTTCTTAGGCAACCCAAGAAAACTTTAGAGTTATGGTGCTTTTTTAATAAACCAAAATTTACATCAAATAATGGTTTAAAATTCTTCTTAATTTAGCTGGGGGAAAGGGGGTAGAGAGAGAACCTCCTAAACTCTGTCACATGTAAAGACAGCTATAGGGCCCTTGATAAAATGATGATCATCTCCTTCTCAGTGTGCTAATACGGAGTACTTGAGATAGTAGCTCCTTGAGACCTCAAGGTATCAGTGCAGACATCCAGAAAAAGCTAAGCACTGGTGCCACAATAGGGGGTGGTCATTCCCTTCACCTCCAGCAGTGACTTCTCAGCAGTATTTCAAGCTCTCAGGAAACTACATAGCCAAGGCCCCAAGGCTCCGGATTTCACTTTTCATTTCTGAGACTTGCTACAAGAAAAAAGTAGTATCTAAGAAGATGAATACCAGGCATTTATTGCCTATGTGATCTGGGTCAGACTGTCCTGGCAGCTGCTACAAATGTACCCAAGAGGATAAGAAGTCCTAATATTTATTGAGTGCTTCCAGGTGCAAGGCATTTGAATATTTGTTAACTTATTTTGTGCCCACACACATACAACTCTGAAAGGCAGTTGTTATTAGGCCCCTTTTACATATAACAAAACAAGCTCAGATAAGCTAAGTAAGGATCCCAAGACCACAAAGATGATAAGTGAATTTGTCTATCTAAGAATTGAACCTATACCTGCCTAAGTATATAGTTTGTGCTTTTCCACCAGTGTTTGCTAGATTCAGCATTTTCTATGTCAATTCTTATTTGAGGGAAGGCTTGGTATATCGTCGCTGGTATGATCCAGTGGAGAAAAAGATACAAAATTTGGATTAACTAGTCCTTGCTTATCTTTTACTCAAAGGAAATAATCAAAGTAGGAATAAAATTTCCAGAGTCCTTCTGTTTTCAGGCCTAAATATAATGGCCAGGTTATTCCCAATTTCCATTGCTAAAGAATTTCTGTTGACAATAGCCAGAGGCATATAGCAAGAGGCAGTAGGGGAATAAAACAATCATCAATATACTTCACAACAAACTCTCCTGCTATGTGATACAAAAGAGTTCCAGCAAATTAGTCCTCAGAGTGTTAAGGTAA
Source organism: Nycticebus coucang (assembly GCF_027406575.1). NCBI lineage: Eukaryota > Metazoa > Chordata > Mammalia > Primates > Lorisidae > Nycticebus > Nycticebus coucang. Next base: position 20,541,815 of record NC_069804.1, read on the forward strand.
GGCAATTTCTTAGTTCAAATACCAGTTCTAAAAATATTACAAAGTTGGAATTCCTGGATGGAGAGGGGTTCCTGTAACTGCATGTGTGCTGTGACTTCTCACATGTGTCTGAATAGAGTCAAGCTTTGTGATGGTTCTTTTTTATTTAAACCTTCATATGGATAAAGAGTCTTGTTTTAATAACTTTTCCCTTCTCTTATCCGAAATTGATACAGCTAATACTTCTGGAGTTTTTCTTACAAATCATATAAAGAATTAAACCAACAGTTACAGGGTAGTTGAGATATTAGTAGCATAGATTCTGATTATTGGTCCTTTTGCTGCATTTGACTCACTCTAGTAATGTAGCCCTCAGAATTCTTCCCTCTCCCTCTTATCTGAGGTCTGCCAAGTCACATTGTCTAGTGGCTTACATTTGCTACCCTTTTAAGTAGTTCTGGAAGTTTGGAACTTGCAGCCCACATCAGCAGATTTGCCCTTTTGCATTTGGCAAGAATCAGGGTTTGCCATGTGTTTTCACAAAGAGGTGGGAGTATGGTGTTATAGAGATTCGTGTCAGCATGACTCTGGAAACAGTGATTGTTAGATAACCAATGAATTCAAGCCAGAGAAGAGAATTGAGAACATTATTTTTGAAGCTGTTTTTATCTGTACAGGTGTACAGTAATGTATGTATTGTTTTTACCTGAGTATTCATCTTTAGGATAAAATGATATACCTTTAAGTTATTATGTGGTGTCATTCATTATTGAAGCTTCAGATTAATTTGACCTGAAACCTAAAGCACCCTATACCTGATATGGCTTATGCACTGTCTTTTTCTTAATTCTCTAAAATTATACTTGGAGCTGCATGTAATCATTTGCTTTAAGAGGAGGTTAGAAGGTTGGAATTAGGTAATTGTACTCTTCCTTTCTCCTCAAAACCCAATTGAAGATAAAAGTTGGTGAGCCCGGGCTAGAAGAGTACTGGGGCGTATGGTATAGAAGTGGAATTTAAATTTGTTTTTGTTAAATGGTAATGTATGTTCCTAAAAACTGGCTAAAAACATTTAATAGAATGTGATGTATCCATGTGTGAATTTTCAGATTACTGGAGTGAGAGTGACAAGGAAGAAGCAGATACTCCATCAACACCAAAACAAGACAGCCCACCACCTCCCTATGATACATACCCGCGGCCTCCCTCTGTAAGTTAACAACAGGAATATACTTAATATATCACCAAATTCTTCGACCCGAAACATACCTTTGTATGTTAAAAAAAAAAATGTAGTGGATTGCATGTCAAACCTCAGGTTTCTTAGAGGAAAAGAGAATTAGGAGCTCAGTAAGGAAAAAAAATTTTAAGTACACATAGAATATTTAATCAGACACAGTCACCAAAGAGTCTGAAGAAAAAGCATCTGTCCAGTTTTATTAAAAAATATGTACTGTTTCAGTCAAAGTAGCCTTCATGGAGACATCAACCACAAAAAGGATTTTTAGAAAATATTGACTTTACCCATTCCATACTAATAATTCATTCCTATGTCCTTTAGAAGCAACTCATAAAAATTATATTATATCTGAATTGAGAATGTTTGGGCATATAGCTTTTTAGACAGCCATGTGGTCTGGTTTAACCCTCTGTAAATTACTCTGTGTGTAGACTGTACTGTGATCTTTTAATAGGGTAAATAGATGTCCTGGTTTTCTTGAGACTATCCCACTTTATGTTCATTTCCCATCAGAATTCACCAAGCATATCTCAGTAGTGTTCCTTTTTTTTTTTTTTTTTTTGAGACAGAGTCTTACTTTGTTGCCCTCAGAGTGCTATAACATCATAGCTCACAGCAACCTCAAACTCTTGGGCTCAAATGATCCTCTTTTTCTCAGCTTCCCAAGTAGCTAGGACTACAGGTACCCACCATAACACCTGGCTATTTTTTTTTTCTCTTCTTTTTCTTTTCCTTTTTTTCTCTTTTTTATTTTTCTTTTTTTTTTTTTGTAGAGACAGAATCTCACTGTACCGCCCTCGGTAGAGTGCCGTGGCGTCACACAGCTCACAGCAACCTCCAACTCTTGGGCCTACGCGATTCTCCTGCCTCAGCCTCCCAAGCAGCTGGTCACCTGGCTATTTTTTAGAGACAGAGTCTCACTGTTGCTCAGGCTGGTATTGAACTTCTGAGCTCAGACAATCCACCCACCTTGGCCTCCCTAAGTGCTAGGATTATAGGCGTGAGCCACCGTGCCTGACCTAGTAGTGTTCCACTTTAGACAGGATGTTCCATCGTCATATCACCATAAGAATCAATTCTGCCTGTCTTGAGACTGAGTCTTCCAGAAAGAAATAGAAGCTGAGGTGGGGTGCACCTGAGCAAGAGCAAGCTCTTATCTCTACTAAAAATATAAAAACTAGCCAGGCATCATGGTACGTGCCTATAGTTCCAGCTACTCAAGACACTGAGGCAAGAGGGCCTCTTGAGCCCAACATTTTGAGGTCCCTGTGAACTATGATGGCACGTTACTCTGCCTAAGGCAACAGAGTGAGATTCTGTCTCCAAAAAAAAAAGAAAGCTGGATTTAAGTGACAACAGCCAATCTAATTCAACCTCTGTATTACTCCAGTGGGGCAATTCATATTTTTCCTCTTTTCCTAAAACATTAGGATCTGAATAATTCCTTAAAAATTATTTATAAAAGAGGAAGAAAGGGAAACTGCAGCTTCACTAAACAACTCTTTAAATATAGCACCTATGAATTTTTAAGAAGGAAACTATTCACTTTATTGTTAACACGTGGAAAGGTAACTCCCACAGAAGATGCCAAGCAACTTCGCCTTTACCAGAAGGAGAGGCATGCACCTTCACCCTACCCAGGCTTGTCCTGGCCACCACCTCAGCCCCATTTGTAATGATCATATTTAGCAAATCAAACTCCTCCTGCTAGACAGAAGACTGCACTGCTATTTTCGCCCCCAAATTCTAGAGTAAGGCTTGTGGCACTTCAGTACCTGCAAGTATTTAGTGTTTACTTGATACCAGTCTTTTTTCTGAGTTGTACTTTGTGCTATAACATATATTCCCAAACTTTAAATTCTAAGGATAAAATTATTCCATTTTCTTTTGTGTTTATATACCTGCCAAGTATCTATGCGCAAGTCTAATGCTAATCCCCAGAAGGCTATAATCTCATGCTGCCTACATTTTTAACCCTCTAGAAAGTGCCATAGAATTGAGAAGAGCATCCTACAGCTTCATTGTGGCACCCACAGGAGCAGGCATTCCCCTATGAAGAAGAGAAAGAGTTCTGTTTATAAGCAACTTGTTCTAAAAGATTCTCTTTGTCCTCACACCCAAGCTACATAAAATCCAGAAATATGAATCCAAGGGAAATACTTATTCAGAATTTCAAAATACATAGAAATTTTAAACCTTTGAGATGTTTTTAGTTGCTGAATCTTTCTCATGTAAGCACATTTTCTCATACTTCCACTATGGAACTTCACATTAATATGTCATATTTTTCATGAGAGCCTAATATAGCTGCATTTCAATACATCCATCTCTCTGTCTCTTAAAATGTAAACTGCAGCCTAACTTTGAGACATGTGCAAATTTGCCTAATCATTAACTTGACTTTGTACAAGTTCATCCACTTAAATATTACCTGGTGAAAAACAAATGCATTACTTGGAAATAAAGTGTTCTGTTATTTTAATAGAGACTAAGCAGAGGCTTCTTTCCACAGATGAGTTGTGCCAGTCCTTATGTGGAAGCAAAACACAGCCGGCTTTCCTCCACAGAGACTTCTCAGTCTCAGTCTTCCCATGAGGAGTTTCGCCAGGAAGTAACTGGGAGCAGTGCAGTGTCCCCCATTCGCAAGACAGCCAGTCAGCGCCGCTCCTGGCAGGATTTAATTGAGACACCACTGACCAGTTCAGGCTTACACTATCTTCAGACTCTGCCCCTGGAGGATTCAGTCTTCTCTGACTCCACGGCCATCTCCCCAGAGCACAGGAGGCAGTCCACCCTTCCAACTCAGAAGTGCCACCTACAAGATCACTATGGGCCATACCCCTTAGCTGAGAGTGAGAGGATGCAAGTGCTAAATGGAAACGGGGGCAAGCCTCGAAGTTTTACTCTGCCTCGAGATAGCGGGTTCAACCACTGCTGTCTGAATGCACCAATTAGTGCCTGTGACCCACAGGATGACGTGCAACCCCCAGAGGTGGAGGAAGAGGAGGAGGAGGAGGAGGAGGAAGGGGAGGCAGCAGGGGAAAGCATAGGAGAAAAAAGTAAGTATGTTTCTGGAGATTTTTAGCTTACGTACACTAAGTCCTCACCTCTTCAAACTTCTTATCTAAAGAAAATAGAATTTTGTTTCCCTTTTTTTCTTAAAATAGTGATCTTGCTGAATGGTAACTTAGTCTCCCTTGGTGTCCTACTTACAGAACTTCACTAACTTGGGAAAAAAATGATGAGTAATGAAGCTTGTATCACAGGACACCCACATCTGGAGCAAACAAACTTTTTTCCAACTTCCCATTTGCTTTTTAAAGTTAATGGTATTCATTTTTTTCTTCCTTCTCTTATCCACTTTTTCCTCACTTGCATGCATCATCTTGTTGGCCCACAGTGGTTGCTTCCTGAGTTGGGCAAAGAAACTATAAATGCTTCAAGTAGGGTGTTAGCAGAGCCTTGATTGAATAAGTGAATACACAGACACAGAGACAGATACACCCATCCACTCCTACACATACACAAATATATCTTCCCTTTTCACTGTCAAAAGACAGTTTTTCCAAGGGGAGATTTCACATAGCATTTCTGTCAACTCAAGTAGCTGAACTTGTTTCTAGAAACCAGTTTGCCTAAAGCATTCATCTACTTTCTTGGTATGTATTCAATTTATGTGAATCAACTCTTAAGAGAGATGCCAATTAAGAAACTCTCTGTCTTATAAGCAGTAAGAATATGCTTTCTAGTTGTCAAGTTCCTTATTCAACATGTCATAACAAACATCTGTTTATAACTGATGTGCTACATCAGTCCAGAAACCCAAGCTAGTTAAAGGGAAAGTCTATATAACGTTGCTATTTTAGTTAGAAAGAAAATCTAGGTTTGGCTATAAGTTCTGATCATAAAATGCAAAAAAAAAAAATAGTATGGAAGAAGTAGTATAAAACTGTTTGTGTCTCTAAATTGAAAATATAGTCTGAACCACAGTGCAGACAACAGCCAATGGTGAAACCACAATTACTGATTTGGTGCTGTAGGACATTAAACTGATCTTTTTAAAGGATACAAACAGAATGCAACTTTCAGCCTATTTTGCAAATATACAGGTCTTTAATTACAGGATATAAAGTATTAGTACATTCTTTATCACATCTGGAAAAACAACACAAAGTTCAAAGGTTACAATAGGTCAGGACCCCCAAGTCAATGTAAGGCTTGGCTTGGTTAAAATAATAGTCACTTGGAAATTACTGACAAGAGAATATCATATTCATATTCATATTCATATCCTCTTAGATTCAATGAATCTTCATTGCATTATTTAATGAGAATTAAATCTTCTACCAATAAAATACAATAATTCCTTATAAAATTCATATGCTGAATCAGCTTCCATATGAAGTATATTTTAGCCATAGTCTACATGAGAAACATTATAAAAGGTATATTGTTGATGCAGGAAAAGTAATTACCATTCATTACCTGCTAAGTAGCCCCAACATTCATTTCTACTGGAGAGTATGGAAGAATCTTAAGGAAGAAATATTTAGGAGCCATGTTAGACCTCTATAGAAAGTTCTGGAAAGCATAATAATACATGTTTTAAATTCTAATGATTACCAAAATTTCAAGTATTTTCTAAAATTTAACTGAAGATGACTTAGAAACTTTTTTTTGAATATCATTCATGTCCTACATAACTGCTATAACTAAGTATGTGAGGTTTATCTCAGCCATTTTAAAATAAACTGTGTTGAAATTAGACATAGCCCTCTGAATGGAGAATTCTGTTTAGAAAACATTCCATCATTCCTATGGGTCAAGTCACTAATGCTGTCCTGTTTCAGATAAGCCAGGCACATGACAGTCAGTTCATTCTGGTCATTGTCTAAGGGAGGACTAGAAAGGAGCAAGTGTGTGCTAGGACATGAAGGGAAAACACAGCACTGGGCTTGACCCTGCCTTCAGGTTCCCAATAGCCCAAAGAGCATCTCTAGTTAGATGGCTTTTGATTTTTTTTTTCTGGAGTCTCTTTTTTGTTATTTTATAGATTGGATTTATTTTTAGTCATACAGATGCACTCCTGAGTTGGTGGGTTTTTCCTTCACATTTAGAATGAGTTAAATGGGTAGGTTACTTGCCATCTTTTTCAGCAGGCTCTCTCTTTGTAAAATAGTTGTGATAAGGCATAAAAACCCTAGTAAGTGTGTCAGTAAATTTGATATTGTACATTTGTCTTTACAATTCAAAATTGTGGGGCAGTTCATGCTATTTTAGTCGGATCTGTTTCACTGAAGGTGGCTTGCACTTTCAGTCCCTAATTCTTTCTAGTTTTCCATAAACCTTACCATTGGATGTCTTCCTATACTTCATACCGTTCTAAATAGAGGAGTACATGTCATACTTGCCTGGAAGATACTTCTTATTCAATGGAATATATGTTCACCTTTCTTATGATATCTTTTCTACATTGCTGTCCTAAAATTTAGGAGTGTGCAGTTTGATGATCATTTCATTTGAGAAGCTTCAGCTTTAAAAACCAGTGTTTTCAAAACAGTATTTAAAATCTAGTTAAGGGATATCATATCCGTGGCTGCCCTGGATTAGCCATTGGGACACCAAGTCAAGCCGCTTGATGTTACATCAGCAAAGCAAAAATATACACAGGAACAAAGCCATGGCTGCTACATTAGCCTCAGACTTACATGTGTGCCCTCCAATACAGCACTCACTGTGCTGCTGTGCAGGTCAGCAGGCAAACCTGTGCTTGTAAAAATCAAAGTCCAGTAGTGATGTGTTCCTAACCGTCCTGCTCGAGGCCAACATTCAGTTTGACCTACCAAGATGAATTTGTACTAATCGAGTACAGAACTGCAGAGGAGATAAGTTTAACTAGCTCCAAACATTTTTCTCAGCTTACCAAGAAATTAAAAATAGGAAGCATCAGGCAAGTGGTTGAAAGGAGTGGTGGAAGAAAATATAAAAATATAGTCTGTCTAATCTGTCTTAAGGGTAAAGAATTATGTCATCAACCAAACTTCTTTCTTATTTACATTTTACCTTACCTTATATAATATGATATATATGATGCAGTTTTTATGAGCTTACAGAGCAATGGAAGAAGCGAGATGTACCTAAATCTATGCCCTAGATGTTTTTCACTTTCCTTATGGAAGTGGAATTTGGCCTTGCTTATGAAGTGTAAATTTAGCCTTCCTTAGAGCAGACTTCAATCTGTGTTCTCATGGTTGAACTACCTTTTGTCTTATTTTGAAATTCAGTTATTTAACTGAGTCATACTGTGATTTTTCTCAGGCTGAACTCATTTTAGTCTGAAATGGATGGTACTAAAAGTACACAGATGAGACCTGTCTTGTTTTCCTTTGACTGAAAAGTCAGCTTGCATATTAATTATCTTGACCTACTTCACTGGCATTTGGGAGAAGACAAGTAATTTCCTATTATCCCAATTAGCAGTTCCAAACTCTGCTAGATATGGGCCTTATAATACCTCAGTTAAATTAAATAATGTGTTATGGGGCAGCGCCTGTGGCTCAAAGGGGTAGGGCACCAGCCCCATGTGCCGGAAGTGGTGGGTTCAAACCCAGCCCCAGCCAAAATAAATAAATAATGTGTTAGGTCAGCCTACACAACGTTCAAGGAGTATAAATCCTTAAAGTATGAGACAAAATATAAAGATATACTTCATTCAGAAATCATATGCAATAACATTAAAGTACTATTTTAGTTATTACATTTTGAAGTCAGCTTAGAATATCTCCCTTTGTTGCACATACTAGACAATTCAGATGTTTTCAAAAGCTTTAATCCTGATGATTTCCCCCTTAGTAGCTGTTAAGGGTGCTCTTCCCTAGCTAACACATTCTCGGTGCCTTCATTTACTCAAAGAAATTATAATGTTCTCTTTTTAATTGTCTTGGAGATTACCTACTAGTATTCTCACTTACTTTATACATATAGTTAACTTGGTCTTAGAAATCTAAAGCAAAACCTAGGTCTTTGGGGAGCAGGAAGGAGGGATAAAATCTATTACCTTGTAGCTACTGTACATGTTAGGTTATATGGCTGAGATATTAGTGACACTTTCAGAATGAGATCTGCTAAAAAAAATATTTTAAATTTTTATTTTTTAGTATGTGAAGTTATTTTTTTACTCTAACATCATTTTCACACTATTAATAACTGGCTGGGTGCCATGGCTCACACCTGTAATCTTAGCACTTGGGAGGCCGAGGCGGGTGGATTGCCTGAGCTCACAGGTTCAAGACCAGCCTGAGCCAGAGCGAGATCTCATCTCTAAAAATAGCCAGGCATTGTGGCAGGCGCCTGTAGTCCCAGCTACTTGGGAGGCTGAGGCAAGAGAATCGCTTGAGCACAAGAGTTGGAGGTTGCTGTGAGGTATGACACCAAGGCACTCAATCAAGGGCAACAAAGTGAGATTCTGTCTCAAAAAAAGAAAAAATAATAATAACTTAGGAAATACACAGAATATGCACCTCAGTAGCCTAATATCTTAAGTTATCTAGGCAAAGAGGCTAGATAAGGACTGCCAATATAGTACAGAAGATACATTAATCCTCTTCAGTCAATTTTATGATTCTGGAGTAGTTTTCTGAATATTTTCTAAAGGCCATGATTTTTTCTTTTTTTTTTGAGACAGAGCCTCCAGCTGTCACCCTGGGTAGACTGCTGTGGCATCACAACTTACAGCAACCTCCAACTCCTGGGCTTAAGTGATTCTCTTATCTTGGCCTCCCAAGTGGCTGGGACTGCATGCACCTGCCACAACGCCTGGCTGTTTTTTGGTTGTAGTTGTCATTGTTGTTTGGCGGGCCCCGGCTGGATTCAAACCCACCAGCTCTGGTGTATGTGGCTGGGCCTTAGCCACTTGAGCTACAGGTGCTGAGGAGCTGATTTTTTTTTTTTTTTTTTTGAGACATAATCCTATTCTGGCCCTGGGTAGAGTGCCTTGATGTCATAGCACAGCAACCTCAAACTCTTCAGCTCAAGTGTTCCTCTTGCCTCAGTTTTTCTATTTTTAGTAGAGACAGGGTCTCACTCTTGCTCAGGCTAGTCTCAATCTCCTGAGCTCAAGCAGCCCACCAGCCTTGGCCTCCCAAAGTGCTAGGATTATAGGTGTGAGCCACCATGCCTGGCATGATTTTTATTTTTTTAAGAACATTCAGGTAGAAGATAATGTGGGAAAGGAGAAGATATTCTCAGAATATGAACTAGTGTTCTTCATATTCAAAAAAGAACAAATAAAAATGTTGCAACATCTTTCAGTGTTTTTTTTTTGTCAAGGTAAGTTGTTCACACGCACAAAGAATTTAAAAGAGCATAATCATCAAAAATATCTGAAATAGCTCAGGTCTAAAAAGGAGTAGAGGGAAAAGGATATGAGCAATGTGAATAAAAAGACTTGTGATAAAGTCAGAAAAAAATAGCAGAGAACCTAAATATGTCACTTCTGTGAAGTTGAGAGCACCAATTTTGGCTGATTTTGTGACAAGTATACATTTACAAAAACAGAAAAATATAAAGGTAAATATAATTTTAATGTTATATTGTCTGATTCTGAAGAAATATGATGTTAAAAACATAACAGAGACATTAAACACTAAAAGATTGAATTCTGAATAAGGCTATTCTGTGGTGCATTTCATGGCTCACCAGCGTGAGAACTCTCAGTTGACTTTTCTGTCATGCCAACATCTCCAAGCATCAGTTCTCATAAGACAACATTCAAAAAGCTAGAGACCAGGCCCAATTTTTAGCTTTTTTTTCTGAGATCAAGGGAAACTTTCCCTGGATCCTTCAGTAGACTTATCTCCAGATTTCATTGACCAAGGTTCCATTCCATGTCCATGCCTAAATAAATGGCAAGGGAAATATAATTATACATAGTTTAGACAAACCTTGATTTATTTTTAAGATCATAAAGAAAAGAAATGTGCCAAACTGTTTGTCATTATTTTCTGCATGAGCAGTTCTATTATCTGTATATGTGTCATCAAATACATTTGTTCAATGTTTCACTCTTGTAATATGTATATACAGACACATGCCCAAGATCACTTCACCTCATTTAAAAGTTTTGGCCCTGTGGGCAGTGCCTGTGGCTCAAGGAGTAGGGCGCCGGCCCCATATACTGGGGATGGCAGATTGGAGCCCAGCCCGAGCCAAAAACTGCAAAAAAATAAATAAAAGTTTTGGCACTGTTGAAATTTTAAATATAGAAAAGAGGAGATAAGTATTATGTAACCTTGAAAATATAGTAAATTTGATAGAATTATTGTTATCTTGTGAAATGAGTAAGTGCATATTCCTATAGACAATAAATGCTCCTAGCTTAGAGTATAGTCTCTGGAGACATTTTTTCAGTCAAATCATTGCTTTGTCACTCTGCCACTTACAAGTGGTATGATTAATCAAGTTATTTAACACCTCTGAACCTCAATCACTTCATTGTTAAATTAACGTGATAATAGTACCTTGGTTTTGGAGTTGTATGAGGATTCAATGAGGTAATGTCAAAGATCACTTAGTATCTGTATCTGTCACATTGTAAGTTTGTGCAATAAATGTTAGAATTACATAATTGTATATTGATTTTATGTAGATTTGGATTCAGGCAAAGAGGGTAATTATAATACTTAAATAATGAATTAGGCCCAGCAAACATCATTAAATAATGTGTACTTAACTACATAGCCTGTCTTTGTTCAGTTCCAGACATTGAGTTGAACCATATGAAATGCTGCTTGTGAAGGTCAAAACAGTGAAATATCAGCAATTGTGCATGTTTCAAGCTAACATATTAGCTGTGTTCTAGGAGCTACAATAGAAATATCTCTCATTTTACATTCTTTTCACTCACTACTCCTTTCCTTTTTGCCTTTGGAGATTTAAGAACTCAAAAGAGACCTTATAGTCCAAATAGCAGTAACCTTATCAGATATATTTCCTGAAATATTTATTTGTAAATTTTGCTAATAAAGTCTCGATTCAAATATTTTCTCCTCAGAGAGTCCTTCCCTGACACCCAGTCTGACTCAGCTGCCCCTCCCACTACCATTTATCCTCTGGTATCATTACCCTGTTTTATCACTATGAGTATAGTATTAAATATTGTTCACTGATTCATTTTCCATCCAGGGATTTTATTCCTGGCTTGTACACCCAACACCTAACGTGGTCCATTGCCCATAGGAGGCCAGGCACTACTAAATGAGTAAATGAGTGAATGAATAATAGCTAACCCCTTTTGAACTAACTTCTTTTCCATTTTATTATATAATGGAGCTAGTTATTGTTTTTTCCATCATGTGACATAAAACAGGAGTCAAACATTGCAGAGTTCTTTGTTTTCCATATTTTGTAAAGGGAGAGAGAGCATGTGTTCAGCATACCCTCTTTATGCTGACGAACACAAAACTGAGACACTAATAACTAGCATTACTTCTTTTTGCATTATGACTCTTTTATAGTCACATTCTCTATGGTTGAAACCATTTTCCTCCTGTTTTACTCCCATTTCAAAGATTAAGGCCTCAAAGAATATGACATGTCAAATGACTAGTTCATTGTCATAAATCAGTTAGAAACCAGATCTTCCAGCACCTATTGACAGTTGTCCTTCTCAACAAAATCCACTCCCTGTAGCAGGAAAGCTAACTAAAATCACTACCAGGGCTTGGTTTACAGCCCTGGGTCTCCCTTGGAAGTTGTCCATCACCTAGCTTCATCCTAATTAGTTTTGTAAAAAGTGTTGAAATTGAAATTTGTACCTTAGCAAATAACCAATAGCCCCGCATCAGCCAGGAAAATAATCTCAAAAGCATTAATAAGTAATGAAGCCGATTTTAAATGACAAAAAATGAATTCTAGATGCTACAAAGTAACACCAGCAGAAAATATGGCTAGAATAAGAAGTAAAAAGATGACAACCCCTCAGTAGCATAGGTAAGACATGTTATGATTTCCATGATTTTTGACTAAGAAAGATGATCAGATTCAGCCATACTGTTACCTGTTATTATTTTCACATACCAAAAAAGCAACCTACTTTTCTTTAGCTCAGTAATAGCATATTGTCAGTTTCTCAGTAAGTGCTTTCTAGCTTATCGTATAAGAACCTAACCTAAATTCAGTCCCTTTTTACCTTCCTCACACCAGAGCAAGCTGAAGGTCACACATGCCTCATTTTTGTTCCTCAACATACAAAATTTACCTCCTATAGTGACAGGCTGGTAGGTTGAGATATAATAGGATTGTACCATAAAACATACCTTGGACGTTTTTTAATTTCCCCATATTCTTCTTTTGTTGTTGAATTCAAAAGTAATAACTTGTTTATTACAAAATAAGTAAATAATGCAGTGATGAAATTACAAAGCAACCATCTCTCCTTATTCTACAGAGTTAACTATTGTCTACAGTAAAGTTTAAAAAGTCAATTCTGGAATGAATTTATTCTTCTCGTATCTTTTTCTTATAACTCAATATGAGTAGGGAGGTAAAGCATGGTTTACTTGATTCTCAGATAGTGTTTTTTTCTCTGAAACTTTCTTGATGTAGCCTCAGTTTGTAACATAAGCAACGATTGGTGAGATAATCACCTCAGAACCAAGCCCCAATCCCAGAATTTATTACTCTAGGAAATGCAACAGATAGCCCTCTCAAAAATGATGGAAGGAGAATGGCTGTAAGTCCATGGTCCTCCACACCCCCCACACAAACGTAGACTGAAATGTCAAAAACTCTCTTACCCACTTGCCTAATGCCTCAGTGCTGTATGAATTTTGCCCAGCCTTCTTTATGGAGATCTTCCTAGTACTGGCAGCTTATCCCAAAGCTCTGTGATGAAAACAGCTAAGCCAGAGCAAATTAGAAAAAAAGAAAAAAGTCTGGCCTTCAAAGGCCAGAAAAACTTCAGACATGGGCTCCAGAGCCACTGAGTCTGGTGATCAGTTTGTCTTCAAGTTATGAAACACTACACCTTCTACTAAAATACTTTCCTCGTTTTTTTTTCCATGTTTACAACTACCTTGTTTCCTCGAAAATAAGACATCCTCCAAAAATAAGACCTACTTACAGGAACGATAAGACGTCCCCTGAAAATAAGACCTAGCGCATCTTTGGGGGCACACCTTAAAATAAGACACTGTCTTATTTTCGGGAAAATAGGGTAGTTCCTTTCTTCTGGCCACTTAGACTTTCTTATCTTTAGCCACAGGCACATCTTGGCCTAATATGTGATTGTAATAGCTCAATCTATCATACACAGAATTTTTTCCTTTAGTGAGTAAATACTCCCATTAATATGTCATTTAATAAGGAAAAGGGGCCCATGATTATATTTTTAAATGGAAAAGTAGCATTTGATGTTTAAAAGTATTTTAATATTTAAACCTCATATTTGATAAATTCTAGAAGGTTCTTGTCTCTGGGATGTAATGTGACAATTTCAGGTATATTTATTTCTATTACAAACACAAAGTATGTCAATAAATAACTTTATGGATTATTTCACAGAAATTTTAGAATAATTGAAAATAAGACTTACAGTTATCAAACTCAGTGATTCATTCCAGAGCTATAAATTCCTTAACATTCTTGATCATGGAGTCCTAACATTTCAATATCTAGATTTGGCTACTAAAATATAAACTAAATCTCTGTATTATAATTTTAGTTCTCTGTATCAATATATAATCAGTTCTAAGCATGTATTCATTCATTCAGCAGGCATTTATTACTCATTTTCTACATGCCAGGTACCATGTTAAGGGAATATCTAGTTCTTCTATAATTCTCCTTACAATAGAAATTTGCAAATTATCTTTAGGAAATGAGACAGATATTTCTTTCTGATAACATGGAACAGAGCACATAATTGAAAATAGGCAACATCTTTGTTACTTTCTGCCAATAATTTTCCCTAGTAACCAATTTGTAATTTTATAAAAATGATTCTTTGAAAGATGGTACAAGAAATTTTATTTTTCATTTTAAGGTACTTGTCATCACTTATGCAAAATTTATGAGACTGGTTAGAATCAGATGAAATCACTTTAAGAGCTATTTCTGATTTGGCTGATTCCTTTAAACATTATGGCAGGGAAAATGCTTTCTAGTTACTCAGCTGTACTGATTAACACAAATCAGATGTCTAAAAATAAGTGAAAAGAACATTGTACTATACTGACTATAGATTAATATTTCTCTGATAACTGAAAAGGTGCTTCCTAATTTTACAGTACAACCATTATGGAATTTGATTATCAGAAAAATCTATTATAGGGAATATTAGCAGAGCAATAAAGAAAATTGTACTGTATTTTGATTATCTATCTTAGAAATTTGAACCTCAACATTTTTTATTGAAATTAATATGAAGGTACAAATGATTAGATTACATTGTTTGCATTTCTGAGGTAAAGTTCAAGTTGGAGTTGAGCCCTTCATCCACAGGGTATGCTGTATATCCTAACGTTGTGTACATTAGGTGAGAGCACACCAGTCCCCCTTCCTTTTCTCCTTTCCATGAAAAACTGTTTAAAATGTTACAGGAGGCTTAACATTTTAAACAGTTTATTGTTTATTTCCACATTTGAAATCTTTAATCTTCCATGATTTTGAATCTGTTATTTTTACTGTGCTATTTTGCTTTTGATAAATTATCTGTAGAATATGTTGATTTAATTCCTAAGATCTATTCCCTTAAGACCTCCAAATGTTCTCATTTATGATCTTATTGGTTCTTTTTGCTATAAATTTTTTCTTAAGTTTTTTATTTTGTTTGTTGAGTCCACTCCATGGCCTAATTTACAGTCTGTTCTGTAACTTATGAAATGGACATCTTGAAGCATACATCTTGAGATCTTGGTGAGAGAAAATAGCACATAACTTTGTTATCACTGTATCTAAATTTTACACCTTTTTTTCTAGCATCTCTGCTGTGTTCTCGTTGTTCTTTAACAATGCCAACACACAGGCATTCACATGCCTTTTCTAAAAAGAACAGGGAAGAAGGACAACTTGGAATCAGTGTGGCTTTAATGCAGTCCTTCAGGAGATTCTAACAATAAGCCCTACCCCTCACTTTATACTCTGTAGTCTTTTTATACCCTACGTAAAAGCTGGGCCCCCTTCACTTAATTTAGAATCTTGAGTTTTAAGATTCATGATGGGATTTTATTAATTAGGATTGTGCCTCAGCACTAGAGGTAGGAAAAAATGTTTCCATTCCAAAAATAATTCTGTACAAATGCCAAATATCTTTGCTCAAGAATTAAATAAAAAGTTAGCCTTAACTTTGAAGGTTTCTTCAAATTGGTGAGCATCTTTTTTTTAATGTGTTACTGTCAATGGTGTCTTTCTAATAAATATTACAGAACTCATTTAAAAATGCTTTATATTAAGGTAAAGGGTTAGTTTAACAGATAAATTGTTTTTATTGGAATGGGCATATGTGTCATGCTGTATGTAAATATGCAATAATAGCCCTTTTACCTAAGCATGGAACTTAAGAGTTTTAAGGCACTTTACTTCCTTCCCACCCAAAAAAGAAACACTCTTTATATATTTGAAGAATTGTTATTGAGCCCCAGCTTGAATAATTTAGGGACTCAAGAACTCCTGCCTCCAAAACCAGGGCATTTCATATTGTACAGCTTTAGTTAGAAAATTTTTCCTTGTATTGATACAACAGACTTCTGAGCAATTTTCTATTCATTGTGGATCTTAAAATTGCAAATTAGAAAAATACAGAGGAAATACAATATAACCTCCGTAGCTGACCACTTCCCTACATTGACTGCCTCCGTAAGTCGACCTAATTTTCATAGACTGGACATGTACCACATGTACATATCAGTACAGTAGGCTCAGTTTCTTATGTTGACCACCTCTGTATGTTGACCAGTTTGTTACAGACCCTTGGGTGGTCAACTTACAGAGATTCTACTGTATTTGAAAGCCTATAATGTAGAAAGAAGGATAAGATAGCCTCTGAACTTCCAGAAGACATAATAGGTAAAGGGAGGCTGATTTTAGATTGATATGAGGGAAATTCTAATTGTTATATCCTGTAAATGGAATAACTGGTCTTATAAGTTTATTGGGCTCCCCTCATCACTCAGAGTGCTTAAGAAGAGGCTTAGTTACCAGCTACCAACAGGGATTCCTGAGTTAGCTGCAGTGTCAAATCTGATGGCTTCTTACAACTCTTAAGGTTTTATGTTTCTCTCTAGTGGAATGGCCTTGCATTTGCTCTTACCATAGTGCCCTACACATTGTATACATCTAAGCCTCTACAATGTAATTGTGTTATCAGACATATTGCCTATTCTTGAGCTGAATGCATATAGTCACCTTTATGCCTATGACATTATTCCTAGATAATTCACCATCCTGGAAGCCCTCATCTAGACACCTTGTTTAGTATCCCCATGCTAAGTGTATTGTAACTATTATGGCTATCTATACTTTTGTTAACATGATTACATTAGTTTTAACCTGCTTACTGTTGGATCATATAATGCTTTAATGTTACCAACCCATATATAGCATCCCATACATATCTATTATTTTTAGCATTTTTCTTTTCAAATTAATATGAGGGTACAATTTCTAGGTTACATTGTTCTCACCTCCAGGGTAAAGTTCCATTTGTAGAAGACACATATTTATCTTTTAATCTAAATGCAACTATATTTATATTTATTTCTATTAAATTTTAACTTCTCAGGTTTTACCCAGAAGTATTCAACACTTAACAAAATTTGGAATCTCAGTTTTATTATCTATAATATTAATCATCCCTCTTATCATTGAATAATCCTACAATATTCTAAGCATCTTTTCTATGTTTTTAACTGATTCATTGATCAAGTAAAACACATTTTAAAAGAACAAGATTTTAAAAAGAAAAGACCAAGGATAGAGCCTCACAGCATTAAATTTGAAATTTTATGTGTTAATTTCATTCAATCATTCAAAATTTTTATCTGGATCCCCCTAGTAGCAATATTATTCAGTCCACATTACAGTATTTTTATTTATAAGGGTATCGTGCAAAATTTCATACTGTATAAGACACACTATCTATGGCTTTACTCTTATCTTCCAGCCTAGAGGTGCTGTCCCCCGAAAAAAGCCAGTTTACAATGCTTTGTTTTTATAGAATTCATGTTAGTCATTTAAAAAAAACTCCTCCCAATCATAGTCTATTCTAAAACTTTACTATGTGTTTATATCAGGTTTATCAATTGTTCTTTATAGAACACATGTGAAGTTTTCTGTTTGGATAAGAGGACTCTTTGAGACTTTAACAGTCATAGAATTATGACACTGACCCTGAGATAATTTCCAGAAAGTTCATTCATTTGCTAAAATTATAACTAGTGGTTCAAAGAGACCACAGAATAGTTCTTAGTAGTCCCTTATCTCCAGAAACATTTATTTTTAAATATCCTAGTTAGAAGACTTTTCTCCATGTAGGAAAAGCCTAAAATATAATTAAAGCCATACGGTTCTTTTGTCATTTATGTTTTCTTATTTAAAAAAAAAAAAACCTGCTGGTATCTTCAGTTTTTTCACATACATCAACTGAACATTTCCCTTTGTGCTACTCTTACAAGCAGTTAGTACCATGTTCTACTTATTCATTTCTTTTTTTTTTTTTTGGCCGGGGCTGGGTTTGAACCCACCACCTCCGGCATATGGGACCGGCGCCCTACTCCTTGAGTCACAGGCACCGCCCTACTTATTCATTTCTAATAGCCTCTCATTCTATATTTTATAGCAATCCTTTTTAAACTAATGCTCTCTCTGTTGTTTCGTGTTAGATTCCAAGTAGTTTTACTCATTTCTCTGTATTTCTGAGACATGAAATCATCATACATTCAGTAATTACTTACATGTATTAATCTCATAATGCATTAAATATTATAGTGAATGTATTTGTGAATTAAAGTATTAGAGCTCAGATTATATCATTATATATTTTTCATCTTCAGATGATTTTATAGATACTGATCCAACATTTTTCAGCAAAAAGAGTAAAAGTAACACTATCAAAATTTTCTTAATAATTAAGTATTTGTATTTTTATTCTTTTTTTTTTTGAGACAGAGTCTCACTGTCGCCCTTGATAGAGTGCTGTGACGTCATAGCTCACAGCAACCTCAAATTCTTGGGCTTAAGCAATTCTCTTCCCTCAGCCTCCCAAGTAGCGGGAACTATAGGCGCCCACCACAACGCCTGGCTATATTTTATTGCAGTTGTCCTTGTTTTAGCTGGCCTGGGCTAGGTTCAAACCCGTCAACTTTGGTGTGTGTAGCTGGCACCATAACCACTGTACTATGGGCGCCGAGCCAATTAAGCATTTTTAATCCTTTGTTATTGCATCCCTCAATGAATACCAGAACATGCTAGTATAGAATATTGAGACTCTATAGACCCTGGACTTTTATAGAATCTGGTAAGAAAATAAGATTACCAAAGATTTCTAGTCGATTATTTTTTTAGACTCAAGTCCAGTCCCTCATCAACCATGTTATTTGCTCAGGTGAATTCAGTAGCAGCTATAAAAGCATGATTATTTTTATAATATGCCCCGACATAAATCCCCTATAAATAGTAGCTTTGAATTTTAGAAACAGGTTTATTCTAACCTGTTCATTTTAAGCCCTTTCATTTAAAGTAATAATATTTCAGTAGTATAAAACCATACTACCAATTCTTGCTCTGAAGAACTTTTAAAATTTGTGGTGACATTTGAATGTTTCTGTTTATTAGATTATCTTGCTATGATATAATCTATCTAGTGCTAGATACTTGCTGCTGGTCTATAAGACAAGGATGTTTCTTGAAGGTGACCTCTTTTATTACGTTTTTAGAGAATACATAGTAACATTTCAGAATGTATGATTTAACGAAAAGCAGTGTTAAGCCACATTGTCAATGCTCCTTGAGATTTTCACAGGTAGCCAGTGATATACCTCTCCCAACTGGATAATTAACATAGCTGACAATAAAAGCAAATAAATAAACAAACTTGATTTTTAGCCGTTCAAAAATTACCTATATTTCACTGAGCATGTATACACTAAACAAGATATATAACATGCACTTCATTGTCATGAAATCCAAACTAAATGAATATTAAATTAAGCTATTTCAGGGACTGGGCACAATGCCTCATACCTATAATTCTAGTACATTGGGAGGCCAAGGCAGGAGGATTTCTTGAGGCTAGGAGTTGGAGAGCAACCTGAGCAATTGTGAGATATTTACAAAAATTTTAAAAATTAGCCAGGCATGATAACAAATGCCTGTAGTCCCAGCTACTCAGAAGGGTGAAGCAGTAAGATCATTTAAGCCTGAGAGTTCAAGGTTGCAGCAATGAGCTATGATGACACCACTGTACTTGGCAGCAAAGTAAAACTGTCTCAAAGGGAAAAAAAAAAAAAAAGAATAAGATCAGTTTAATAAATTCTCCCTAAACTGGGCGGCGCCTGTGGCTCAGTGAGTGGGGCGCCGGCCCCATATGCCGAGGGTGGCGGGTTCAAACCCAGCCCCGGCCAAACTGCAACAAAAAAATAGCCGGGCGTTGTGGCGGGCGCCTGTAGTCCCAGCTGCTCGGGAGGCTGAGGCAAGAGAATCGCGTAAGCCCAAGAGTTAGAGGTTGCTGTGAGCCTTGTGACGCCACGGCACTCTACCCAAGGGCGGTACAGTGAGACTCTGTCTCTTAAAAAAAAAAAAAAAAAAAAATTCTCCCTAAACTAAAAAAGAAAAAAGAAAAAAATTATTATGATTTTCCAGCATTTTTATTTAAATAGAAAAATTTACACTATTTCATAGATTTATAGCTTACAAAATACTGTGTATTGTTAAAAAAAAAAGACATAAGTGTCCAAAAATTGGTTTCTGATTAATTCTAATATGGAGAATAACAACCAGAATGGAATAACTTTTTATAATTCCATCTAAAATTTAACCTGTCCCCCATTATATCGAGTTTATAAATGACTTTCATATTAGAGTGTGAGACTACCAAATTACACAAATGATTCACTGCTTAAGTATCAATAATATTTCCACCTGTGGCATAAAATCACAGTCTTTAATTTCTGAAATGTATAAGAAATTCTGTGCATTACTGATACTCAAAACTACCTTTAAAGCATGTTAAGATAATTGACATAAAATAAGGAGCTTTTAAAGCAACTGATAAAGTATTTTCACAAAATGCAGAGATACTCCATTTCACTTTGTTTCTTAAGTCTAAAAGAAAGCAAGAAAGAAAAAAAAAAGCAGAAAAAGATATAATGTAGTTCATTTTACTTAACAATCAGCAAAAGTCTGCTAAGCAGGGCTTAGTTGTCATTCCAAAGGCAAATCCTAAAAGCAATCATAAACCAGACAGGTCACATATCTGCACAGTGCCTAAAAATTCATGAACATTTTATTGAACTTGCAGTTGAGTTTAGTGGAATTAAAATGATGATAATTTTGGCTATAAAATCATAATTCTTACTGCTAAACAGTGGGAGCAATCTGGAATCCTTCTCTGATATGTAAAGGAATACTCTACCCCTAAGTTTCTATCATGACTTGTTCCATTGGCTTACAAGTTAAGCATACACATAATATATTAGTTTATCTACCTATCTGTTATTCCACTTATTGTTCAATTTCTAAAATCAGAACTTATTTTAAATCAAGGATATCTGATGTACTTTTATGTTATTTCTACTAGCTCATAATTCAGTTGGTTGTGGCTCAATTAAATGAAAATATGAATGATATAAGCCATTAGGTTTGATTGAATAAGGTAGAATACTAATTCCTATGTTTTAATTGTCTATAATGAAATGACTGACTTTTTAGAGAAGCCATTTTATTTATCCAGTGATAGAAGAAATCACATTTTTTAGTGATTGGAGAGAAGGCTTATTTAGAATGAAAACTAACCCATCTCTCTTTTCAAAAAAAGATTATTAAAATAAAAGCATGTATATTCTAAAAGTCAAAAGGAATGAATGGATGGACAGGCAACTCATTCAAATATTTGGATAAAATTGGGCTACTCTTTCTGTTAAATTTTTAATATATAAATATAGAGATGAGTATATATATAATATGGCATTTTAAAATGTTAAAACAGGGGCAGCGCCTGTGGCTCAAAGGAGTAGGGTGCCAGCCCCATATGCCGGAGGTGGCAGGTTCAAACCCAGCCCCGGCCAAAAACTGCAAAAAAAAATAAATAAATAAATGTTAAAACAGCAACTAATGTTATAATGGTATCTGTTTTGCCTGATGCATGTAGCACAGAAACTTAGTCATTCCAAATATGTTTAAAGGAAAAATTTTTACACATAGTGATAAACCCATACCAAACAATTTAGCTACAACACCCACTTCCCAATATAGCAAGGTGGTACAATAAGATTTATTTTGTAGTAGTTCCCTTTAATCTGTCTCTGTCAACAGAGAGAGACCTTTAGAGAGCATATTTATAGGCTATATTTATAATTAAAATCTCATATTAAGTCTTAGTAAGATTTTCACTTACCTCATCTATTCCTAATATTAATGATATGTGAATATCTTGACAATCTAGGTCATTCAAAGAAAACACCCTTCAGCAAGAGTTATAATATCACTTCATATAAGGTCTAAATCATTCTTCCTTGACATAGCAGTGCCAGAAATAGCATTCTTTGACCTCAGTGACCTATCTTCCTAAGATTCTTCCCCTCTGTCACATAGTTCACCTCAAAGACTTTAAAATAGATCTCACTTCAATTTAAAATCTAGGGAGGTAAGCATTTTACACATATGTTTAATAGAAGTCTTTATTCAGTGTTCATCTTGCACCCATATACTTAGACATTGAATAAGAATGTTTTTTGGTTATTTAATCCTGAGTACTCACTCTGCTAAATTCCGGTGGGGAGGGGGTGTTTTAAAATTCACAGAATCAGGCCGGGTGCCATGGCTCATGCCTATAATCCTAGTATTCTAGGAGGCCAAGACAGGTGGATTCTTTGAGCTCAGGACTTCAAGACCAGCCTAAGCATGCAGACCAAGACTCTATCTCTACTAAACATAGAAAAAATTAGCTGTGCATGGTGGCGCATGCCTGTAGTCCCAACTACTCGGGAGGCTGAGGCAGGAGGATTGCTTGAGCCCAAGTTTTGGAGGTTGCTAGAAGCTGAGATGATGCCACAGCACTCAACCCAGGGTGACAGAGTGAGACTGTCCCCCCACCCCCAAAAAAAAATCACAGAATCAATACATTAATCATATAATGAGAAAAAGAAACATCCAAATGTAACAGTATAGTATAAATGTTTTAAGAGATAAATATATTAAATTATATGAAAGAACTTAAACAGTCTTTATTATCTCTACCTTGTGAAAATAAGGCAAGGACTCACAGAGGATGTGACATTTAGGCTGGATGAATAAGATTTTACCAGGAGAGTACATTCTAGGTAATTATATAAATAGCATGAGCAAAGGTAAACAGAAAAGAATAAATTAGAGAAATATGTAATTTAGTATAGATGAGTAGAGATTAAACAGAGAATTATGAACTAAGTTAGAAGTAAATTATAAAGGTCCTAGTATACCGTGCCCAGAGGTTTGTATCCCAAACAACATGACAGAGAGCTTTAGTAGGAAAATGAAATAATCAGATATAAAGTTCAGAAATTTATGATGGCAATATAGATATTAGTGGGAGAAAATATGGGTGATATCGAGACCATTAGAAAACTTTCAACAACCCATGTGAGAGAAATAATACCTCCTCTGCAAACGTGAAGACAAAAATTTATCTGCTCAGAGGAAGATCCACAGGTAGAGAATAGTTCTTGAAGAGTATGATGGAAGCATGGAGCATCCATAATGGGGGATTGGATATTGAGCTAATCAAGCACTAATAAGAGCTCTAGCAGTTAGCCCTGAATGGCCTGAAGTCAGAAAACTCAATTTTATAATGATGCCAGTCATTGTGGTTGTACAGTTTCCTGTAGCAATGCTTAGCAGCAAGGCAAAAGTAAGAAAACAGACATTGGAAAGAATACACATAACACATATCTAAGAGGGTGAGAGAATTGAGAGGTCTTGTCAGAGGAGGCCAAATGGGATAAGGAAATGAATTCAAGAGGGGGCTGGGTTCTTAATGAGATCAAAGATTAAACAGTAAAAGAGATGGAAGAAGAGAAAGCTATTGGAGGTGACATAGTTCACCATGATGACAAATTAAAATGTGTGATGTTTTTGGATTTGAATTGAACAGAGGTCACTTATTTCAAGACAACTCTTCAACATCCCTCTTTAATGTATGGTTTGTATTTTGAAATAAGAAAAATTACAGAACACTTTGCCATATTAGTGCATTAATCTAATGACAGGAAGGAAACACCCATTTGTATGGAAAATAAATCTTGTTTATATTAATAGGGTTTATTTTTACATGTTTCAGTTATTCAATGAAATATATTCAATGGACATATAAGGAATTATGAAGAACTGAAAATGGAAGATGTTTTAACTTACTATCTTCATTCTAAAGCAAATCTCAACTCATTTCAGTCAAGTTTACCATTAACTGATGAGTCTGTATAAAATAATTTTAAATTAGCTGTCACGGGCATTCTGAATGGGATGATTGAATTATATGTATTTTTCCCTTTACTTTCACTGTTGTCCCAGAAAGACTCTTTTTATTTTCCTATATACTCTGTCTGTTAAAATAAGACATTTTAGTGATTTATCTTTCTATAAAGGTATGCCACATAGTCTGGATTGGAAATGCAATCTGCAAAGCCAGGCATGCTCATAAATCTGAATCTTCCACTCTTTTCTCATGCAGAAAGAGAAAATATTTTTCCACATGGAGAAAAATATTAAAATGGAATTGCCTTTCTAAAGTAAAGCCAAAACATCTATGGTATGATGCATTTTGTTTAAATTTACTAGGTTTTATTGAATGCATTAATCTATTACAAATAATAGCTAACATTTTTAATGAATACTTACTATGTGTCAGGCAATATTATATAATCTTTGCATAATATAACGCATTTAGTCCTCAGAAGATATTATTCTTATCTTCTAGATGAGGAAACTGAGTTTAAATAACATAGTTAATAACAGAGCTGAAATTCAAAGAACATTCTGACAGCAGAGTAAATGCTTTCAACTATATTTTGCCCCTCAATTTATAATTTTAATTCAGGTTAAAATTTAGCAAAATGTTCCCCTTCAGATACTTTATGTATATGCAGGTATCACCAAAGTGCACTTAAGTGAAATTCTCCCATTTTCTGCATCTTCTTTCAAGTTTTTGCTATGAAATTATAAAATAGAAAGTAAAATACAAATGTTAGTATCATTATTACTGAGCTAAGAAGTTAAAGTGGTTCAACTTCAGAATGTTTATACTAAATTGAAGAACAGTTAAAGTTGTTCAGTACTATTTCTTAGGATTATTTTTAAAGGACTACTAATTAGATTTTATGATATTTTGCATAAACAACAATGCCTCCATTGAACTCCTTGCCCCTGTTTAAAAAAAGCAAATTCAGAACTGGTGAACCAATTATTACTTTTAACCCATATGTTTTGGCTTTTGATTATGTCTTGGTAATAATTTGATGTGGGTATTAGTCACCTACCTTTCTTAGCAGGTTGTCATGGCAACTCCTGAGATAAAGTACCAGTTCACTGGAGCTCCAGCCTTTGTCCATGTTAAACACAGAAGCTGCACTTGATTTCAGCTTGGCTGTTTGTATAGGGAGCAATGTTATAAGAGTTTTTTCCACTTCCCAAGCTAACTTTTTCATCACTGTGGAGACCAGATATGCCCATACAACTAAGATCTAAAACTATTTCTCCTATAGCTAAAACTAAGGCCTTGGTCTATAATTAAAGTATATTGTTTCATTAAAGAAAATTTCCTGCTTCTGCTTTTGAAGTATTTATTGGTTTTCCACAAAGAGAAAATAGGATTTCTAGTGCTGTGCTGAAGATTTACAATAAGGGGAAAGAGTCATCATGATATTTTCCTTGGCCAGGTTCTGGTTTTGTATGTACTGTATTTATGATGTATACTCTATCTGCATAGTTAGTTACTAAGGAGTAACATTTCATTTCAAATTATGTGACAGTACTTCTAAATAGTAGTAAACACATTTAATGTTCACATGGTAGTGGTCTTAAAATGCTGCTTTTTAATTTTAGTTTGGAATTTTCTAAATTTATTTCTAAATCCAATATTGTTATCTTTTAGATTAGTTCTGTACTTCATCACTATGAGAAAAATTATTCTAGAACGTTGATGGTAAGTGTACATGAACTTAACAAGGAATGATTGATAGAATTTCATCACTAGAAACCCAATTATAGCACATCCAGATTGGATGAATTATCTATGGAAGATCATACAGAAAAGTACAATGTTTTTAATGTGTGTTTATACATATATATTTATATAAATATAAATTTGCGATGCTATTGTGTATGTACATATACACAGACATATATATAATACACACATATACATACATACAAGTATCACAAGTAAAATCAGTTTCACAGAGTTCCTTGATGATCACATTTATTATGGAGATACTAATTTCTCCATAGCTGCTGTCACTGTTTTGCCACACCCCTCACCCAAAATGGTACCAGTGAAAGGAGATTATAAGGAAGTCTTAACTTGGGAATTCCAAATTCACCTTTTGGTTTGCACTTGCCTACAAAGAGATTTAAGGCAGCATTTCTACTTTGATTATTGTGTTTTTCACCCTATAGAAGGAAACATAGTCCTTGTTTAATAAAATAAATATATTAAATAGGAATTCCAAAAAATTTTTGACTTCAGTGAAATATGGAGTTGTCCTTTTTAAAATATGTTATGAATAAAGGTGCTATAAATTAATTTACAGATGAGAAACAAATTTATTAATATAATTGTATTTTTGTTTGCTAGTAGAAAGTTAGCAATTCATTGCTGTTTTGAATACAAATTAAGTCGTATGATACAGAGAACTTTCTGACATTTCAAACATTTGATTTTATGAGAAAAATTCTTACTCTAGTGAAGTTTCTATATAATCCTAGTTTTCTGTAATTACACTGGTGAGGGTGAAATCCAACATGTGATGCTAAATGTTAAAGAGAAATATAGCTAGAAACCTTTTGCAGTAGCTATAAAGTCTTTCGTATTTTTCCATAAAGACATTGAAAGTCAGCATATTTCTCTTTAGTGAAACTTATTTTCTTTAAAAGGGCAGTGCCATACAATTTTGTTGGGAAAAATGGAACTCATATATAATAGGAAATTTTTTTAAAGCATATTCTTAATATATTCTTAGATTCAGTAATTTTCCATCCCAAACAAAAAATGAGTTTGTTGATCCAAACTTTAATAACCAGCAATTTCCAAAACAGCTAAAATTGAATATGAATACTCATTACTGTGAATCTTTAGTTAAGATAGACTAATGGATTTATGCTAATTTATTTATATCCATGCTATATTTCTTAAAACATGACTTTATGGTGATTTTTGCCAAAATAATTTTTTTCTTCTTGGCGTGTACACAATACACTGTGAATACCTAAAAATATAATAATTTGAATATGCAGATGATTTTAACAGTGGGGATTTATGAGAATAATCTATGATTTAATTGTAGATTAGAAAATAAAAGGGAATGTGAAAATGCCATTGATTAATGTGAGAGATTAGATTTGTAACAAATTTAATATGAAAAAAATAACCATTGAAATACGATTTTAGATTCTAACAAACATTTCTCGAATTTTCTTCTTGCCTTCCTTTGCACTTTGTTCGCTGGAGAAGGTATTTTTGGTTTTCCTTAAATTCAATTGGCAGTACCCCCAAAGCAGTTCTTCTTGCCAGAATTGTTAATGAGCAAATGATCCCAAATGTCAACCTGTATGCCAAAGAGGTTATTAGTAAGGCATTAACATTTAAAAGTTATTGAAGGAGGAAAATCAATATTGCCATTTTTTGTAATATTGCAAACTCAGAAAGAGTAAGCAGAAGTCTATTTCAAGCTTCTACAATCATAAAGAATGTTATGGCATGAGAGGGAATAATGTTTTAGATTTTTATCATAATAATTACTAATTTTCTTACTCTACTCCCAGTCCCTACACACACACACACACACACACACACACACACACCTGTACTCTTGTTAAAAAGAAGTTCGTATTTCACTCACTTTTACAGGTCAGTACCTCTTTTTTCCCCCTCATTTAGTCTCAAGGATTATGTGATACTGTAGTTCATACTGAATAACATTCTTCTAATTAAAATATGTAATCCCACCAAAATCAGGATGGCAGTACTTTGAGGATATTATATGAATTTAGCATGAGAATAAAGATAGGGTGGACTAGATCTTTAAGACAAATGTTCACCTATGTTATTGTTAATTTGAAAAATATATATGTTTTTCATTTATTGTAAGAATTAGGAAGTTGTACTATTGATTGCTTCCTAAAGAAGTTGGGCAGTAAAAGCATAATTTGCATAGCATCAAAATGTACTGACCTCAGATCAAGTTATCTGGCCCAAAACTTGTAGAAGAACATTAAGACAAAGTCCTTTATTTCCGTGGAATAGGTTTTGATGAAGTGAACATACTAAATATATCTTTTTAAAAATTTCAGATTAATGACAGGATACAGTTAAGTTACATTATTTGCATTTGTTAGGTAAAGTCCAAGTTGTAATTGACCCCTTCACCCAGGAGGTGTGTCATATATCTCTACATTGCGCCTGTTAGCTAAGAGCACACCAATTGCTCTCCTTCTGTCCTCCTCTGTCTTCCTTCCACTTGAATTTATGTTTTTCTCTTCTGTGGGTGTGTAGTACACTAAATTTATCTTTATAATTTATCTTTATAACCCCAGATCCCCAGGTACACATACCCTTACCTGTTATTCTACTAGAATATCCAGGTTGCCGAATCCAAGTCAAGTGTGATAGGAAAATTAAATAACTTGGGTCAGAGAAGTATAATCAGCATTCTCAAGACATTTTTTACCACCCAGTTACATACTAGATAAGGTTAAAACTGCTTTTCAGATACTTATTAAGGTAAGAAAGGGAATGTCCTAGTGGGGTTAGAAGAACAAATAAGAACTTATTGAAAGAAATAGGCAACAACACTATTTAGATTAGTTTGGTCCTAATTTGCCTTTTCATTTTGTCATATCAGATAAAGTCACAGATGAAGTATTATATGACTCACTGGTTCACCAAATTGGCAGTTCTCACCACTAAGTTACTTCACACTGATTATCATCCAGACTGAATATGATATATGTAATTACATCCTTTTAATGTCAACATACAAGTTGGTAGGAGAAAATTCTCATACATTAAAAACCTACATTGTTTATCTCTAAAGTATTTGGGGATTTTAAAAAGCCTACTGTTTCCTGTAGTGGGTTCATGCCTCAAACTTTAGCTATGTTACCTCTCTAGCTATTTCAACTGGAACTAAGAAACTTTAAAGAAGTTATCTTAACATAAATAATTGTTAATCATAAAAGAGTTTTCAAAAGCAACCCAGTCTGCCAGTAGGCTGCTATCCAAATGCATTTTTAAAAGAAAACCTTACCAGAAATGGTTATTTTTACTACAGTTGTCTCTCTGGATTTTACCATGATTCTTTTATAATAATCTCAAAATGATATTATCTTCTGAAACATTTAAAAGTATGGATGAATTAGGATGGAGTAGTCAATTCTTAACTATAAAATTTTAAGACAGAAAGGTAAAGAGGTTAGACAACTATATCATGAAATTTTGAAGTCAGACTATCATTTTTGTATATTTATCCCTAACATTTGGTATAGAATTTAAATATATGCCCATAGGCATCCATTAAGTCCTTACTGAACAACGTATCTATAAACATTAATTCTTCCCATTTTCCATTTTAAGATCTGAATGGTGACATTGGTGATGACAATATAATGTGACAAAATTCCATAGTACATTTTTATGAAATATTTACAGACATTTTATTGAAAGCAAACTAGTGGTAAATTGAATTAATATATTGAGTACTTCAGTGACTATCAAAGATAACAAATCTTTTCAGTCGTCGCCAATTTATAAGCTTCATTTAAGGGTACTTTAGCTCTCCCTTTATTACAGATAGTAGTTTTTAATGCAGACAGAAAAAGTCAGCATGTGTGGTATACTCCTGGACAACTAAGCAAGTCATAAATACACTCTGAGGTCATACTAAAGCAGCAGATACATTATGATGAAATACTACTTTTCACAAGGAGGTACCCCATCTCTTGTGAATTATACATGCAGAATGGAATTGTGATTTGGCTAGTTAGAGAAACATTAGAATCATCTGAAAATCGTATTTTCTTATCATTTTGCCTATGATAAAACATTTGATGAAATGTTTTACTTTACCTGGAATTACCAATTAAAGAGCTCCATCAATTCTGTAAGTACAAAATATGTTTTACCATTTGTCACTTTATTTTGAAAAAGAATACTTTATCATGAAAATCTTCTTATTCATAAGATGAAAACACATATTTTCCAGTTCCTTTCCCCTATGGTATTAAATAAAGAACAAACATATTTTTAAAAATCCAATATCCTATCTTTTAGGCCCCCAGAATTTTGGCAGATAATACTCAAGCCACAATTAACAAGTCTCTCTTTTTGTCCAAATATTCTGAATCAAGGTATGAGCCCACTCTTTCTAATACTTACATTGAGAAGAATTATCACTGACTACGATTTCATGGTGTTAGATATCCTGGGTTTGTTTTTTTTTTTTCACAAAGAAAAACTTAAATCTTAATGTATATATTTAGATGAAGAGGAGGCTCCAGATAATTATGTTAAACAAATATGGTTTTGTTAAATAAGCACAAAACAATTCTCACCCGGGAACTCTTCACGTGTTACTGTTAATAGACTTGGATATCCGATAGACTTAGATATCTGTTATTGGTGACCTTTGTTATTTGCATATAGTTTAGGACAAGTAGTTTGTGGCACTGCCCTTAAATTTGCCCTCAAGCTCACTGATTTTTATACCGACTTCTTTCTTAGAACTCAGACCATCTTTGTAAGTATTCTTCTGGCTTAAACACTTATTTCCATTTTCAAATATTTTCTTGTCTTTCATTCATTAAGGAAAAGATTTCTTTTCAGCCATTTTATTCAAATTATTGTCTTGCAAATGTTTGTGCTTCCATTCTTATCCACTCTATAATCTTATCCTCAGACATTTGATTGTGCTAACATCAGCTATTCCTACTAGGTCACTGATAGAAGCCAGATTACATTCTAAAACTTACGTTTCCAAAATTTCTATTTTTGCTTATTATTTTGGGAGATACTTAGTGGGGCAGTTTTAAAATTCATAAAATAAAAAGAGAAAGAGACATCCTCCTCAACATATCCTGGGTAAATTCAATCTGTGTCAAAAAGTACTTGCATGGGAAAAGGTTTCACACTGGAGTAAGTCATTCCGTAATGCTTCACCATGGCATTATATATGAGTTCATCATTCACATCTCTAGGTGTATGGTAACAGGGAAACAAGATCTGGGTTATTTTTGTTTTGTTTTGTTTTGTTGTTTTTTTACCCAACTAAGCTGGTTCGCTCATAGTTGGGGGTTTCAGTGATGAGTAGAAGCTTAGTAAATATACGCTAAGTAAAACACCAAACAGAAACATTACTGATTTTCTTTGGAGAAGCATAGATATGTTGCTGTTGTTTCAAAATGTAATTGGTTAAAAATTTGGTAAATAGTGGAAGTTTATTTTAATAACAGGAGTAGGGAATATTTTTATAGTTAAGATATCAGCCAAAAGAAAATAAGATAATCAAGAATCATATAATTTATGTTTTTGCTGACCTTTTTTTTGAAGTTTCCACTAGTCTTTTTAGAAAATAGGAACAAAATTAGTTACTATAACAAACACCTTTAACTGGTTTGACTATTAGGAGATAAATTGAGTTAGCTACAAAGGAGAAGGTAGCTAGCGGGAGTTGAACACAAAGGGAGAATGAGAAAACCCAGTGAAAACACAAAGGGGAGGAAAAGTGTTGAGAATCAGAAAGGGACCTGCAAACGATTAAAGATACATACACATGAGCTTCACAGACGTCAAAGATAGACTTTCATGGAGCAGTATCATGGAGTGGGTTTGTTTTTGTGTTTAGAGATGTCATGTAGATTTGCTATATACCAGCAGCCCTTTGCACCCTTGCCTCTGACCCATCTGCCTTGCTAATGCATTAGATTCATAATGCACACACCAGAACATACAGTGGGGTTGAGTCTAGGATTATCTTTGTAGTTCTGTTTGCTTTAAAAATAAATATGAACTTTTAACACTACATAAAAGGATAGCTTTAAGGAATTTATTTAAACAATTTAGCAAGGCCTCCTTCATTTTTGTCATAATCTCAGCAGACCAATATATTTCCATCAGATTCCTCAGCAAAAAAACTTGAAATTATTTGAACTGATAACCTAGTGTTATACTGGTGATGGGACTAAAAATAAAATGCTATGTGAAGTCCCCAACCTCAGGGCATCTGACTTAAAAACTACTTGTATATGCAATACAAAAATTGGTATTACTCCAACCAGCCCTACCCACTGTGATTGACCTAAAGCGAGGAGGTCTCAAACTGCAGTGGGTACAAGAATCACCTGGGTTGCTTGTTGACAATGCAGATTCCTGAGTTCCATATCCATAAATTCTGATTCAGTAGATGAGGGTTAGGGCCCAGAAATCTGTGTTTAACAAGCACTCCCTGCCCCCACCCCTGAGATTCTGTAGCATGTGACACTGACCACCACTAGTTGAAGAGTCATCTTCTTTTATGCTAATATACACAGATTGATAACTAGCTGTAGCTATTTTTAAAAAGTGATTCTCCTTCACCTTTCTGCACTCTGTCAAAGAGGTAAACTGAGGAGATGTTTCCCATCTCTTGGAGTAGAATTCACCAATCTTACAGAAACAATATTGTAAATGTAACTAAGCATGCCTGACTCGATTACCAAGGCTCTAGTTCAGTTTATTATGGTTTAAATGGGCATTAGGGAATGTATGCTAGAAATTAAACCATTCATGTAACATTATGTGTGTGGGGAAATGAAGGATGTGTACAAAACAATTTACAAAACATTGGAATTGCATAGATAAATTAAGAATAGTTTAAATTTAGAAAAGACCTTATGCCCAAGGTTAAATTGATTGCCTCTGATTTTGCTGTTTGAAATTCTATGACCTTATAAAACAAAGTGGTAGAAGGTAGAGCTAGCCTTCCAGTATTATAAATTGTTAAATGAGATAATGTGTTTTGTTTCATTTGACATATGTATGAAGATTACTGAGTTCCCACCCCTTTTTCTGCAAAAACAATATGATTTGATAGAAAAAAATTCGTTCTGCTGATTTACGAACAATGCTGCATCCTGTTTTCTAGTTAACCAGTGTTATGAGCAACATGGGTCCCTCCCCATTTTCTGAGGATGTGGTAAAGAGCAACATACTTTCTTAGTTCTCTCTCCCAATTTCTTCCGCCCTCTTGATGTAACTTAAAAGATACAGGATGTGGCAAATAAAAATCTTTCCTAGGCTAGAGATAAAAAATATTGTTGATTTGTGCCTATTGACAATATTTGGATTCTCAAGATCCAAAATAAAATGAACTAAAAGAAACTGCATCTATTTTATCCAAATTGTTCTTAGTTTCTCAGGTCGTTCCGTCTCTTCCAGTTTCTTAACTCTGGGTGGCTTATGCTCAGGTGTTAAGTCACTCTTTCATCACATTTACTCTGCTACAGCTTTTCATTTATCTGCACTTTATATTACTCAGCTCATGGGAGCAATACTAACTAGCTAGGCTATTCTACTATAGCACCAATTAGGACATGGTAGCACATATATGAGGGTAGTCAAACTGCCTTGTGGTCAGAAGACTAGAGAGCTATTCTTCATATTTCTTGATTGGATGGATGTGAGGAAAGATCTTGTGTAGCAATACATTTTAATTTTTTGAAAGACTGGTCAATTTACATGTGTATGGGGAATATTTTTAACAGAAACTTTTCTGATTAAAATTAGAGGTATGCAAGGGGCGGCGCCTGTGGTTCAGTGAGTAGGGCGCCGGCCCCATATGCCGAGGGTGGCGGGTTCAAACCCAGCCCCGGCCAAAATGCAACAAAAAAATAGCCGGGCGTTGTGGCGGGCGCCTGTAGTCCCAGCTACTCGGGAGGCTGAGGCAAGAGAATCGCGTAAGCCCAAGAGTTAGAGGTTGCTGTGAGCCGTGTGACGCCACGGCACTCTACCGGAGGGCGGTACAGTGAGACTCTGTCTCTACAAAAAAAAAAAAAAAAAAAAAAAAAAAAAATTAGAGGTATGCATATACAAGTATAGAGGTGAAAAAAGATTTATCTGCACTGTGTTATTGTGTATATTTGGAAGATTCACATTCTAAACCAAACAAAGCAAAAAATGTCCCATTTATGGCCAAGTAGACTTGCATGCCAACAGAAAAACTTGGTATTAAAACCATATGCAATTCTAGCCATATTTTTCTATTTTCTCTTCATGGGTATTGCATGATGGTATTTCTAATACAAATACTAATATGCTTTGGAAATAATGGCACTCGCAGGTCTTTCATCATATTGTATCACTGCTTTATCATATTAGGCTAATACACTGCGAGAGTTGGTAGAACCTCTCCATGCCAAATCGGATCCACTTCTGTTGGCACTCAACCCATTGGACTCACAGATTGATAAGCTAATGTTTAGAGAATTTAGATCGGAGAGAGTCGGCACGGCGCAGACTCAACATCAACCTCTTGCAAGCAACTAAAATGGCCTCGTCCTTGCTGTTTATAACAGAAAACAGACTTGTAAAAAGCTTAGATCATCAAGTGTTTTGGATTGAGGGCCTCCCTAAAGGGATATTAAGAGGGGCAGGCCACTCTTAAGAAGAATGCGAGCTTTCTACATTGGGACTAGCATAAGATCAAAGCCAATCAAGATGGAACACAGTAACAGAAAACTGCCATTTCTGTGGGAGAACAGAGGGGAAAGGGCCTTGATTGGGGAAGGGCTGTGTGTGGTTACGCCTCAGTTGTGTTCTCCTGATACCAGGAAGAGAGAGGGATCAGCTCCAATAACTAGAAAATCATGGCTGATTAATGGACTCTTCAGTGACCTCTTTAAGGCAAAGCAGAGGAAGCAAATTCTGTATTAAGTGTATTTTGCATTTTTAAAACTTGACGTGCTGTATTGTACTAAATTAAGTGTAATCTATTAAGGCAAGGTATACACAATTTGCTCTGAAATTTAATATGTTTATTCTATTATAAAGTGTATTCAGGTGCAACACAGAGACTGCTTTCGGTGACACTATTGAAGAAAATTCTTAATGTCAGGCTTCATTAGAATCATTAGCTAAAATCCTAACTTTTCTCCTTATTTCTTGGCACTTGTATGCAAGTGGTGTTGCCTCTTAGGGCAGGCATGAGCTATTCTTTTCTGTAAAATATTTCAAATCAATAGGCTGTGGTTTTCATTTTTGAAAAAGTATTTTGTCTGGATGTCTTTCAAACTAGCTTCAGATATTATTTAATACTGTGTAACTAGGTCCCTTATAGCTCAATATTGCTTATTTTTCTTCTGTAGTGGATGTGAAATTTCCTTTAGTTGGATAAGATACACTGTAATAATTTCGATGCTAATTAATGGATATTTCATACTGTGCAATGAACAGATAATTTAACAATGTATTTTGAAATGTTTTTTTCTTCCTGTCACCGCAGTGTGTGGTATTGCATAATGTGAATACCTGTAAAATTATAAATTACTTAAAAAAATAAAAATATGACCAATTGGTATCAGATCTTTTTAGATAGCTAAATAATTTGCTAAGTATGCTTGATAGTAAATCTCTTTCTAAAGAGAAGTAATCAATGCTTCTTTCTCACAAATGGAATTTGTGTTGTGAATAAAATCCATTGATCTGCCTTATAACTGCCTCTGTGCTCTAACCATTTTAATGTATTTTTAAAGTATATACAAAAATGATGATTCTGGTATGTAGAAATCCCTCAAAAAGCATTTTTTGGCATTTAATATTTATGGGTCTTGGATCATTCTCCCTATTTAAGTCATAGTAAAATTTTATGATCTGAAGAATTTTAGTTGTTTTTTTTTTTCTCGTTAAAGAATATGGTGACTCCACATTAATTCTCAAATATAATCCGCTCTTAGCTTTGGTTTTAAACTGTTCTCTTTGTGAATTCCTGCCTAAGAGCCAGGTATCTTCACCGCCATGTTTCTACTGGTTAAATTTTCTTAGTTCTGTGGGTAAATCTAGACCTTGTCATTTATGTTTGTGATTGTCCTTTAAAGAATCTTCCCTTCTTTGAGTCAATAAATCAATGCTAAGGACACCAAGATTTTGCCATCTGAGCTATTTGTCATAAAAACTACCATAGTACTCTGAAAATTCAACCACTGCCATATGTATGTATTGTGTATATATATATATATATATATGTATTATTAAACCACATAATTTGGCAGAAATTACATACTGCCAAATATGTAATTTGAATAAACCTTTTAGCTCTCTTTTATATCTTTATGGAAGTAAGATTTAAAGAAGGAATTGACAGATACAAGTACAGGCCATACTTGATTTAGATGAAGGACATTGTCATTTTTACAATGGTGGGCTTTACATGTTCTTCTTTAAAAATACACTTACCAATATTGGTGGAACCATTCAAGCTGTCCTTTTAAAAGAAGGCAGTTTTTTCTCACTAAAATTTATTTTTTCATCAGAGCAATAATTGCTCAATAGTAATGCTTGAGTACTATTATTTTGCCTAAAAGAAAATAAATAAATTACTTCTAATTAAGAAGCAGGTAGCTGATTACAGAGGGAGGACTAAAAGCCAGCTTTTGAAACAGTATGTTTTTTTTCTGATATAACAAACTGCCCTCTTTCCTGCCCATATTTTATAATGCTAGGCATAGTTGGTTGACTTATATAAAAGCATGAATTAGAAGAGCTAATATTTAATTTTAAAATAATTCAGATTATAGTATAACCTCTGAATACTTAATCATCTTTAGCATAAAACCTACAAAGACATTAAATCCATTAAAAGTTTCTTACCTTATATAAATAAGTTCACAATGGTGTGCTAGTAAATTAGTATTCATAGAAAATATTCCCATGGTCTCAATGCAAATGTTAATTGCCCTTTGTGATAAGAATAGTGTTTCACATACTTGATGTCATTAGCCTGGAAACCTTAAAGCACTCTATAGTTGTAGAAAAACAAATGCTTTTAAAATTGGATTGGTAACTAATATACTATGTCCAGCCTTCTCTCTCATTTATGATTTAATCTTTCCCAACTTTTTGTGATCATTACACAGCTGTGTTATGGAAAATACAGCTGTTTCTATGAGGATATCATTGTCCAATTTTAAAAGAACAACAGTTCCCTTCCAAAATGTGTACCAGAATTCATTATCCATTGTTGGTTTAGTTCTCTAAGAGCCAACTGGAATACTCATTTGTTTTGTTGTCATTTTTCACACTCCTTCAACATTATCGTTGCAGGGGTGGGGAAATGTGGAGGATACTAGAATGAAATTTTAGGTCCTTAAGTTTTTTTTTTATTCTTAATTTTCACCAAGGAAAAATAAACCAAATTATATAATCGCCTATCCTAATAATTATGCGGTCACCAGATAGGAAACCCTCTTTGGAGAACATTGTGTGTGAAATAAAGAAAACCTTTCTCTGTCTGAACATGATGGGTGCGTGCGGCAGTGTGCCAGGTAGAATGAGAAATGCAAACTCCACTCATGGGGAACATCACAGTCTAAGTCTCTGAAGGAAGTAAACAAGGGTCCATAATGGTACAGGAAGAAAAAACATTGGCATTTTTCCTTGAGTTTTATATCTCATCCTTTTAAATTTCTTTTCTGGGTATGTTTTATAACATCTATTAATAGAGTAATACATGTATGTAAGTTTCTGTCCTATACAACAGAATCACAAAAGAAGTTTGGAAACCACTGAGCCTGAATGTGAGGAAATACATAAACCAAAAAACTTTTTGGTATTTAAGAAATGCATTATCACCTGCTAAAAGCAATTGGCAAGAGATTCCCACAAACTAGTATTTTTCATTAGCTAATCTTTCCTTGAATTTTTCTTTATCACTTCCTACCTGGAGGTCATAGTCAACCTGAAAAAAACAATGAACTGTTATGATGCTCACAACATTCCTAGATTCACAATATTTCATAGTGTAACAGAAATATAAAGAGGATCTTCTTTCACCCTGCCAAGTATGACATAGCCAGAAATGGCTCTGCCTTGGCACAGAGTACAAGTTAATTCACTGATAACTTAATTGTAATTTTCTAATGTATCAGTCAGTGAAATTTTATATAGGAGAGGAAACAAGTGCTCTTTAATAAAATTGGAAGGAAAGTATATAATCTGACACAGAGCAGTTTATGTGTTGTAAGTATAAATACATTTGGGGGGGGAATTATTTCTGCATAGACCCAGATTTCCTGAATAAATTAGATACAGATTAAAATTTCATTATAGCAGTGATACACTTCCTTATTAGGAATCACAGAAGGTTCCTGTATATATCCTGTGACTTGAATGCGGTCTCTACACTTTGCCAACTTTCAGAAAACATTCATTCAAGTTGCAAAAGAGCTGGTTTTCAGCCAGTATGCCAGTGGCTGAACTGGCACATTGAAAGAAAGTCAATCAGGAAGCAGACCTCACCAAGTGCTTGCCTCCTCTTCCAAAGCAAGCCTCTCCTAAAAGAAGAAAAAGCAAAGGTTGAAAAAAGAGAGAAGCCTGAAGAGAAGAGAGAAGGAGATGAAGAAGAAGAGAGCAAAAAGAGAAGAAAATATAAGGTGCTTTCATATTTTCAGTTGCAACAGTAGCCCCAGTTGACTTACTTGGTATTCATCTGAGAAAAATCAAGGAAACAAATTGAAAATTATAAAAGAAAATAAAGGTCTGTTTTTGTCTTGAATGTTGAGTTCTGTGTTGTTTTGACTGTTGGGCACAGTGAATCAGATTTATAATGTGACTCTGCCCCTCACCCTCCTCCTTTGAAAATAAAAGGACTCTTTGTCTAGTCTTAGAATGTTAAGTAATTGATGACATTTTGTGGTAGCCTGGCATCTCAGTCCCTCATCCTTACTCATCCCACTACTGTGTCTTGTGCAGTGCTGCATATGTGTATGATGTGTAGGGGGTAGGGGTGGGGGGCTTATCTCTGCTAGGAGCCACACTATACCATTACTATACTTGGAAATGTTTCTGTGTTCCGTTTCATTGTGATTGCTTGTTCAAATGTGCTACGCAGAGATAAATCCATACTCAATTCTTCTTATAGCTGTCAAACCAGATTCTTTGTAGAATTACGTTGTCTTTTGATTGAATGCTTTTCTCCCCCTTAAAAGCAAGAAGGGGGAAAAAACATTCACTTTTTATTGTCTGATAGCTATGTATGTCACTTTTATATTGAATCTTCACTTATGTTTCTTAAAGAAATTTTATAAAAATCAATTATCTGCCCCAGTATTCCACAAACTTTAAGAATTAGAGAAAAAACTGGGTCAAAATGTTTTTTAAAACAAAATACTCCTTAAAGTTCTCTTGAAATAAATATTTCCTATGTAAAAATACTTCTGCCCTGCCCCCTTAATCCTAAAACTATAATCAGAATTCCTTTTTTCCTTCACCTTCTTTCTAGAACTGAAAAAGTAATAATATATTAGGCCACCTGATAACTAGTATAATGCATATTTCTTAGGCCTCCCATTTCTATCCCACCCTCTACTCTGTGAAATTATTCTGGCTTTAGATGCAGTTTTGCCTTAAGGGAAAAAATGTGATATGTACTAAATAATTCCTCAGGGTCCATTCCTGGCCTATGAGTTTATGAAATAGAATTATTCTATTCAAACGTATCCTTGTTTTTATAGCAGCTTTTAGTTACTCTAAATGCCTATAAGATTTTGTGCCTTCCTCCTTCCAAATCATTCTCAGTTAAAATTCCCTCTTGCTTCCATTTTACTCATAACCCATAAAGCAGTTCTTCCCTTTTATGGCCTTCCATTCTCCATCCCTCAGTATCCTCTAGGTATTGAAAACCTTTAAGGATGAGCCAACAGAGAATTAAAAAACTGTTCTTTAAAGGGATTTTTGTATTTTTAGATTATAGTTCTAACTTATCTATATATGGTTTAGAAGTTAAAATTCATTATAGAGGACTTAGTGATAGCAGATGCTAATGATAATGGATTTTCTAATGGAAAGACTCAATGATCATATGAACCATTAGTTACAACGTCAGTGGCAGAGCCAAAAGTTGAATATGGAATTTAAATAAGGCTACTTTTTAATCCTAAAGGTGATCCCTTCAAGTAAAGATGTACTGTATGTTTTGGTGCTTTTTTGGCAGTTTTAGTTACACTCATTTAAAAATACTTTTGAATGCTGCATTTTAAGAGAGTGTCACATTCATTAATATCTACTGTTAAATACATAGTTCAAATGATTACTGAAAAAATCAGCAGTATAGAATTCTTATTAAAATCATGGATTTTGGAGC
Source organism: Nycticebus coucang (assembly GCF_027406575.1). Taxonomy (NCBI): domain Eukaryota; kingdom Metazoa; phylum Chordata; class Mammalia; order Primates; family Lorisidae; genus Nycticebus; species Nycticebus coucang. The sequence goes on from NC_069804.1 coordinate 20,581,823, forward strand.
CAGATTGCCCAGTTGGAAGTCTAGCTCCACCATTTACTAAGTGTCACCTTGAACAAGGTGCTTCCCTGCTATAAAATGAAGACCAAATAGATCTGCTGTTCGTATTGTTGTGAGAATTAAATGAGATCATAAATGTTAAGCATTTACTCCACTGCCTAGCACATCTAAATGTTAATCAATATTATTACCAATTTGGGAATCTTCTGAAACCATGTCAGAAAGCCTAAAATATTCACATGGACCATGGTGGAATGAACAACATTCCATATTTACTTTGGGGGCCGAAATAATTACTTCACATTTAAGTATTAGCTAGGTATTAAAAGAAACATGATATATCCCTACTCCAATCTACCACTCCAAACAAAATACCAGTTCATTTTTATCATTATTGGGAAAGATATTACATCAATATTCAAGCAATTTAAAAAAGACAGTTTTATTTGTTCAGCTAGATCTAAGATCCTACTGAACCAGTCTCCAAATTTTTTTCAAATATACTTAATTGGAGCATTTTTTCCCCAGGTCTTACAAATGCTAAGTAGCTTCTCTTAGTATGTGCCAGATTTTTTTCCCTATATAAACATAGTTCCATGTCTCATTTTAATTAAAACATTACTATTGTGGTAATATATGATCAGTTACTATATTTACATTGTGCCAGGCATTATCACAGCAGTCACATAAAACCTAATAATCCTCTGTGGCACAATCAGAAAAATTCTATAATCAAATATGTTCCAATGAATGCCATTCCATCTTATGAAGTCTGGGAAAATGTAAAAATTCATTCAGTATTGCTAATGTAGGCAAGCTTATTAACCAGCATTTCTATGCTTATGAGTATAATGATAAGGGATATTCATTAATGTTTTAAAATATTAAATTATGTACAGAGTTGTTTCCACATTGTTTACCTTTTATACTCGAATCCTTTAAATATAATGGACTCAAGATATATATAGTGATTTGCTAGCAAAAGAATATTTGGTTAATCAAAGAATCCTATTATTTGATTATTCTAAAACAATTAGTTGCCTGCTGCTAATCTTACCCAATATAACTAGCAGCTGTGGAATTGGGTTTTTGTTTTAATATAGTGTTTTCACAGTCATTCATTATCCTGTTTTCCCAGATAGTTTTGATTTTTTTAGACGATTTTTAGGGCATCAAATGTTTATTATAATAGATTCACGTCTCCTTCTCTCTCTCTCTCTTTCTTTCTCTGGACATTGCAGGTGAAAGTAGAGAAGAAAAGTTAGGAGACTCATTACAAGATTTATACAGGGCACTGGAGCAAGCTAGTCTGTCACCACTAGGAGAACATCGTATTTCAACCAAGATGGAATACAAGCTATCATTTATAAAGAGATGTAATGATCCTGTAATGAACGAAAAACTACACAGGCTGAGAATTCTCAAAAGCACTTTAAAGGTAAGATATGAAATGGAAAGAGAAATTTCATTGAAAAGATTCATTCTTGAACTCAAAGTAGATGACCAGGTACACAGGTTAAGCTACGTGGGAGGCTGAGGCAAGAGAATCACTTAAGCCCAAAGTGAGGTTGCTGTGAGCTGTGACACCATAGCACTCTACCTAGGACGACATAATGAGACTCTTATCTCAAAAAAAAAAAAAAAAAGATATTAAATGGGGGTGGGGGGGCCGCTGGAGAATAGGAACAGGTAAACAAGAAGATCTGAAGCTGAACCACCTCTATGTTACAATAAGTATATTGACAAAGAGGAGATCATCCTAACATTTCATTAACATATCACAGTAGCATTAAATGTTACATGAGTTAGTTCTAGAAGAAAACAGGATGTGATAAACATTTATTTCCAAAAATGCAGGGTTGGTACTATCCCTCAGTCTTGTGATTTCGTAACATAAGTATACCATGTAGTATAATTATTAGAGTTATTAAAGGAAGTCAGAATGCATGCACAATGCAGTAGTGGGCACTAAAATAGTTCAAGATACTTTGTGATTATTTCTTGAACGAACTACAGAGCATTTGGAGTGAAGCCACAGTGAGTCACGTTCCATGTAGAAATGTTATAATTGGTCTGTTTATGTTTTATCAGTTCCCAATCCACATGTTACTTTCCTGTTATACATTTTTGTAAGAGCTTACATTGTCTTCAGTCTTCCTATTATGCCACCCCCAGATTGGGGAGGAGGTAATGTGGACCGGGAGCAGAGAGGCAGGAAGTTAAAGAATGAAGCAGACAAGTGAGCCTTCCTCACAGTGTATGTCGCAGGAGGGCATGCCACACAAACAATCTGACAGGCCCTGCACCCTTAAAAAATCAAAAATAGAAAAGAACTATCACACAGAATAAGTGCCACGGTAATTCCAGGAAACAAAAGGTCAAAAGGCTCCCTTGGGAAGTAATTAGGACCCATAGCATAATGCTGAGGTTTTTATTAATTTTGAAATTTAGAAAATGAATGATTTGGAAAATTTTCAGGTAGCAAGCAGCCAAGTTTTCAGAGTCAATTAGCTTTTCATTGGTATTCATGCAAACACTGCTACAAATCCATGGGACAATTTAACAGACTTTTGGTAACTAGAATTTTAGAGGGAGCTATAATATTCATAAGAATAATTTCAGTGACCAACCTTCCTCCAAAGCTGTCCTCACTCTCCCACCTTATAGCGCATCCCCACCTTTCCACATGCAGTTCTAAACTTCCTGGTTAGAAGACAGGCAGGAATTTTGAAGCAGCTCAGTCTGCTTCAGATCTCAAAAATGTTCTCTCTCTCTTCCTCATCCTCCTCTCTCTCCCTCCTCCCCTTCTCTCTCCACTCCCTCTCCCCTCCACTTGCTCCTGTCTCTTGTGCTCTATAGATTCCCCCCAAAGAATTTCATTCCAGTGACAAAAAACATAGGAGCTACTGCCAAAGTTCAGTTCAATAAGCACTGGTGAATCACTGGGCACACAATGCTGTGCTTAACTCTCTGGGGCAAGGAAAGATAAGGAAAAAGTCACTGTAAAGAAATATCCCTCACTGGTACAAATGAACTGTACTTTTTAGCATGGAAAATTAATAGGGAATGAAATCTTTTATTAGGGAAGGACACCTAATCAAGCAACCCTGCCTGTGTCTTGTTCCTGGAATTCTAACAGGCCCCTCAGCAAGCACAGTTCTTGGATCTCACCATAGGCAACTCACAACATCCTCAGTCCTAGCTCTCTTCCATATTCCATTTAGCCTCAGGGACCAGAACAACTTCTTCAGCACCTTGCTTTCTTCTTTCCCTCTAATCTCTGGCTGGCACAGAAGCAAGCCTTCTCACTTCCTGCAGAACATCTATATATGCCTAACCCTTCCTTGGTTCCATAAAAGGCATGACTGAGCTTCTCAGACTGTCTTAACCCCTTTTCCTTTGTCCCACCTTCTAGCTGGGAGATTCTCTTCTTCCACAGAAAATAGTTGTACATTGGTGGGTTATACCAAAATGAAGCATAGTCTTCAGCTAAGACCCAGGCTCCAACATAGAAGGGAGAGCCATTCTCCATTACAAGCCCCCAGTGCTACAGGAAAGGAGCTCTGATATTCACGCAGCAAGAATTATGGCAGGAGGGCCATGCTACTCTCATTCAGGCATGAAGACCTTACCATAAACAGGACAGAGAGGAAATACAAAAGTGACTCAAAATAGAATGTACTGAGTTCACTCAGTGGCAGTAATGCAAAAGTTTAGGGACATGAGGAAGAAAACCCTTTTTTTTTGCAAGTGTTTAAGGAAGGCATTGAGAAATGAGAGGCTTTTGAACAGGATCCTAAATCATGAGGAAGGTTTCCATAGGCAGAGACAGGCATTGGGACAGGCCAAGAGAAAAAATAAACCACACAGAATGGGCAAAACAAGGCATACCTCAGGGATAGAAAAAAGTACACGAGGATTTGAGTCTAAATAGCTGAGTATAGCAAAGCTGTTCCTTAATGGGCTTCTTAACTCGTTGCTATTAACTTTTTATTTTAAACTTACATAAAAATTTGTCACTATCTTAACTGCTGAATTCCTTTGCTTTTCAGGCCAGAGAAGGGGAAGTAGCCATTATTGATAAAGTCCTAGACAATCCAGACCTGACATCTAAAGAATTCCAACAATGGAAGCAGATGTACCTCGACCTTTTCTTGGATATCTGTCAAAATACCACCTCAAATGACCCACTAAGTATTTCTTCTGAAGTAGATGTAATCACTTCCTCTCTAACACACACTCATTCCTACATTGAAACGCATGTGTAAGTGTATTCTGCCTTCAGGCCATCTAGCACCTGCTGGCACTTTGAACAAGTTATATGAGGTCGTTTTTATATCAGTGTGTGGAACAGTTGACAAGCTATACTTTAAAGTCACCAAACTATATAAAACAAACCAGATAACGGTCAGAATACCACTATCTTTAATGAGCATTTGTATATTTTATATGCAGTCAGTGCTCAGCTTATGTTTACCATGTGCAAAATCAACTGTCTTTAATGACTTAAAATTAACTTTTGCAAACAATTCTAAATACAGGTGGTCTTCAAGTAGTAAAACCACAAAAAGGCAGTTTTCTATCTAAGGTCATCTTTTCTCCCTTTAAGTTAATTTTATATAAACAAAACTTCAAAAGTAAATCACATTTTTTCAGGTGCAGACATCCTTGCAGGTGGGAAAGAATTTAAACCTTTTTTATATTTATTAAAATGTTCTAAGACTTTTCTTAAACATTGCACAAAGTTTAATGCTGTAGTTTTATTTTTGTGAAATGTAGATGCACATACAAGAGCTAAGCAAAATAGAAGAGCATCAACATAAGAAAAGTTCAGGTATCTAATATTCAGTCTTAATAGTCTATTAACTTGTGAAAGCTGGTTAATGGAAATACTATTCCAAATCTATGAGAACACTTAATGGTGTATCAGGGCAAAGCTTTGTAAGATGTTTTTGTAACTAAGACCAAAATTGAAGATAGAGCTGCTTTATTTTCTTGGTTTAAATCTTCCTTTATTTTTGTAGCGATGAAATGCTGATTGTGTACAGAAGAATTTGAGAATGGATTTTTTAAAAGACTTAACTCACCCAGAAAGGCAGCTAACAGCTATATATATAATTTCAGCCCAAACTCATGTTTTTAAACTCCAATTCTTAAAAGACAACAAGGTTTAAACTGCAATGAATCAACTTTCCAGCTAGTTTCTAATTTTTCTCCAGTCCACTTATTAAACTTATGTAATTATATTTCAGGCAGGGAAGTACAGTATGTTTAGTTACAGGCTAATGTGTGTTAAAATATAGAAAACCAGGTTGAAAAATAAAAGCGTACTTCTTTCCTACGGAAGAAGAGGGTGATGGTCACTCAGATGTCACATTGAATTACACGAGAGAAACAATTTGGATGCTTTTTCCTGGCTTCATGAATTGTTTTAGAGAGTGTATGAAGTCTATGAAAAAGTCCTCTTCATATATTTCCATTTATAAGCGTCTCATTTTTGAAAGTGATCACAGCATGAAAATGACTGTGCTGCTTTTTTAGTGTCTGGCTGCATAACGTACAAGTCACAATTTGCTGTTTTTTCAAGAGGAGGAAGGGACCCTCCTTTACTATTCTATATCCTAAAATCTACTTCTAATCAGCTTTATACTGTTGCCTGTGCAGCTCAGTGAATGTACTTTCATCTTTAAGAGTTCAGATATATGCCAGTGAATATTTTTGCTGTAGAGGAAAAAGTAAAAACTCCACAGCGGGGATCATTTTCTTTGCTTTTGAAACACCACTGAATCACTATCGTTTTGCAGACTTTGCACAACTGTACAGGAGAGTGGCCTTTCTACAGCACATTTTCAGTAATCCTATATTTAGTCAAAATGGGTAAGAAATCATGTATTAATGTTTGTATGGAATTTTGGGTCCAGTGTAATATTTTTATCATTTAAAAAACTATTTGTAAAAACATTTATTTACTGCATGGATATTGACGCACATTAAATTTGTGGGATTTTGTATACGTAAAAAAACAAACAAACAAACAAAAAAATCCTCTTGTCCTAAAATGAAGTGTGCTTGTTACAGGTGTTTAGACTTATTGATGTTTACTAGACCAAATGTGTATGTTCACTTAAAAATATCTGTACCTGATGGATGTGTCACATATATGGTGGCCAGCCTGTGGCCTATAAACAGCAAGCGGTTGATGGGAAGACTAGCTAGCTCTGTTGCTACTAAGCAGCTTTTACTTTTGTAAAGTCAGCTCTGTTGTTTTAAATGGTAAAAATTAAACTAATGAATTTTACAAAACTTGTGGCTAGCCTAGCATGAAAGAGACCTTTTAACACTATATAATATCTGTACATTTTATTGCATTCGTTTCCAATCTAGGAGAGAGGCAGCACTGTAAACTGAAGTCAAATAAATTCAGCTCTTAATGAATCCTTATAAGGCACCTACTTTATTCATGCAAAGTCCTTACATTGGTGGCACAAACAAGCAGCAGTATGTGTTCAGAGTACCCAAGTATCTTCTCTGAAACCCTGAAAAATCAAGCTCATTTTCCATTTACCTGACACAATTTAAAACTTCACCTACTCCGGGCGGCGCCTGTGGCTCAAGGAGTAGGGCGCCAATCCTATATGCCGAAGGTGGCAGGTTCAAACCTAGCCCTGGCCAAAAACCACAAAAAAAAAAAAAAAAAACTTCACCTACTCCTCCTTCCTTTTTCTGTGATTCATTTGGAAAAGTAGGGAGAACCACTGAAAATAAATCAATTTTTAAAAATATAACTTATAGCATGTCTGCAGAATGAACATTTTAAAAGGATGAAAGAAATAGGGTTTTGTTTGCTTTGGTTAGATAGTCCACTTAACTGGAGGAACCTGGTTTATTAGCTAAAGGTTGCTGAAATATGACTTAAAACCAGTAAGCTGCCTAAACCCAAGGCAAAGGCAGCCAAAGGCTGGGGCCTGACAACAGAATATGTAACTGAGGACACTTTCTAGGAAAAAAAAAAAAAACTGCTTCTTGGAGATTTTTTTCTCTCTCAGTTCCATATTTATATCAAACCATCAGATCAGAACTATAACCATGGCTCTGGATCAGAACATCACAGTTCTCATTCAATGACTTCATGCTATGTAACGAAGACACTTCCCCTCCACTATTTATTAAGATAATGCCATCTTCTAGGACTTTATTACAGCCTTTATAACAGTTTTCTGGGGTTTGTATATAACTTTCTGTGGTGCATTTTTTTAGCCTTTTTCTTTGGCACAAAATAATCACTTTTGCACCTAGGGAAACACTAAGAGAAAAAAAAACAGCTCACTGAAGCTGATTCATGCATACTTCTATTTGACCCCTCCTGTCTCCCATTGGCAGCTCAAAGGGAAATATTCCTCTTTGGCCAAGGCCTTGTTTGCCTCTTTAACCTTCAGAAGCCACTGTGCTCCTAGAGTTACCATATCTCAGGAAAAGCCCCTTGTTGTTCTGTAAGACTGATCAAGTGTTATTTTCTCCTCTTGCTGGGGAGGTTTGTACTAACCCTGAATGGTTCAGCCCAGCACTAAATCTAGAGCCTCTGAAGGCTCTCTCTCCCTTTCCTCGTCCCCACCCTCTGCCAGCTGCAGCACTGCGCACTGCAGGCCGCTCCAGGCCCAGGGCAGCGCGCAGCCAATGTCCTCCCAGCGATCCAGGTCGAGGTCATAGCCCACCACGTTGCGGGTAGGTACCTGGCGCGAGTCCCGCCACTTAAGGCCGCCTAGCAGAAGCACAGTCTCCTCCACCACGGCCAACCCATAGGAGAAGCGGTCGTAGGGTAGCGGCCGCAACCGAGTCCACTGGTCCGTGCCAGGGTCATAGCGCTCAATCTCGGAGAAAGGCTCATATCTCCCCAGAAAAGCGAACACGGCGCCGCGCAGCACTGCCATGTGGTGCCCAAAGCGGGCCGTGCCCATGGGCGCCTTCTTGCTCCACACCTGCTCCCCAGGACCTAAGGTGTACAAGTCCCGGAGGCTGCTCGCGCCGCCCTCACCTCTCCCCGCCTTGCCCCCAGATATGTACAAGACACCACGGTCCCCGACAGCCCCCGCGTGGCCGTGCAGAGCCCGCGGGAGCGCCCCGGCCGCCGTCCAGCGGTCCCAACGTAGGTCGTACGTCTCCACCGAGGCCAGAGCCTCGCCGTCCGCCCCAAGACCCCCAACAGCCAGGAGCCTCTCGCCCACAGCGCCGCACCAGAAGTGGGCCCGCGCTTCCCGCATGGCGGGCACCTCCGTCCAAACGTGGAAGCGCGGGTCGTAGCGGTGCACCCGGGGTGTGACTGCTAGCTGGGCATCGGCGGAAACAGAGGCACTGTGGGAAGGGCACTCTCCGCCCAGGACAAACAGGAAGTTGCCCACGGTGCACACGCTGTGCCCCAGCAGCGGAGTGGGCAGCCGGGTAAGGCTGCGCCAGCAGTGATTATACACGTCGAAGGCCACGACGTTATGGGTGAGCTCCCACTCCTCTTCTTCCTCCTCCTCTTCTACCTCTTCCTCTTCCTCCTCCTCGGGCTCCACTGCGGCAACCCGGCCCCTAGCTGGCGCCCTTGGGACCACAACCTCCTCCGTCACCGCCTCCCGCGCCCTCCGTCCCCCAACCAACAAAATGCGGGTCTGGGGGCTCCGGACGCTGGTCTGCTCGCCCTGCATGAGCGGCTGACGGGAAGGCGCCGTGTGGTAGTTCAGAGCCTGGATGATGAGGCCCTTCACCCGGGCGGGCAGCACGAGGCCGGAGCCCGAGTACACGCGCCGCAGCACGTCGGCAGGCACCAGGCCGAAGCGCACGCGCTCAAGCAGCGCTGCGCAGTGAGCCCGGCGATCTGCCGCGGGCTCCTGCCGCAGCCAGGCCAGCGCCAGGCCCAGCAGCCAGGCCTCGGACACCCGTGCCAAGTCGGACGCCCCCAACACGGCCCTCAGGGACGCAGGGTTGAGCTCTAGCAGTCCTGATGGACCCGCGCCCCGCGTCAGCAGGTCCCGCAAGTGGCTCACAATGCAGCGCTCGGCCGCATCCAGGGTGTGAGCCAGGCCGAAGCGCGCTGCCACATTAGCGACGAAGCAGCAGTTCTCTGGAGCCAGCTGGCGCTCAAGGTAGCGCCCGCACAGCCCCAGGGCCTCGGTGACTTGCAGGTAGCTAGCAGCTTCCAATGTGTCCTCTAAGGTGTCCATGGAGAGCGACAGCCAGGCGGTGTAGATGAAGTCCAGCAGGCGCTGTAGGCCTGCTGCCGACGGCACGTGCAAGTGGATTACGCGCTCCCGAGATTCCCGAGTGTGGCTCTTGAACAGGGCCCTGAAATAGTCACTGGAGCACGCGAGGAGCGACCTGTGCGCAGGGAATTCGCTGCCCTCGGCCTCCAGTATCACGTCACACAGGAAGCCCTCAGCGCGAAGGGCCTGGTAGCCGGTGAGTAGCGCGCCGCCATGAGCCTTGCAGTAAGACAGGAAGTAACTCATTCTGCCCAGGGAGGGACGCGGGCGGAGCCCGAGGCATCCCGGAGCACCGCACTCCACGGACCCCCGTGCGGGCCTCACAGCCCTTAACAGGGGCCCCTTTTTGCCTGCTCAGCTTAAAATCCAAGGCTCCTTCATCCAGATCTACAGATCGCCTGGTGCCCCTCTTAGAGCAAATCCGGTCTGGGAACCGTTTCTTGAAGCCGCTAGTAGTGAAGGGCGCGGAGTTTGGAGTCGTCCGGGGAGCGTGGGGCTTGGTTTCCACGCCTGCCGAGGCTGCCAGCGCTTGGCCCAAAGCCCCCTCCCCAGCCCAATTCGGAGAGCCCACACCTGCACACCAGGGGCGCCGGTGGCCGCGCACCATCACCTGGAAGGACCAAGCTGCTAGTGAATTCCGAGGGTGTTGGGTCTCCGACGGCGCAGATGCGGCCCGGACTCGGGGTGTCCCAGGAGTGCGGGGCGAAGGCTCTGACCTCCCAGGAGTGGATGAGGAGGACGGGTTCTGCCGGCACCCACGAGGGCTGGGGACAACTGGTAACGGGGCGGGTGAGAAGGGGGGTCAGCTTGTTCCGCAAGGAGGATCAAATCAAAGCCTGGAGGATTAGGGAGGGGAGGGCGGGGGTCAGAGCGGCCGGTCCGAGGCGTGATTGGGCGCCACACATAACATGCCGGTAGCTCACAGCTACAGGAATAGCGCGTCTCCTCTGCCTCGGGCGCGCCCCGCCCCGCGCCCCAACTGCTGGCCGCAAACCCAGGGCCCAGGCGCGGGAGAAGCGGCCCGGGCCAGGGGCTTGACTCCAGTGACCCGACTGGCCGCTAGTCACCAGAAGGTCCCTAGAGCCCGGTTGGGGGACTGGGGGCCACTTACTGGAGTAGGACCACCTTCAGCCGGTGGTGTCCGGAGAGAGGCGTAGCCTGGGTCAGAGGAGTGTCGACCTCCTCCTGGTGCCCCTATGTCTGGGAAAGAAGCCCTGGCTCAACTTTCTGCTTTGAGGAGGCCCTAATTAACCCAGCGGGAGCGGGGATTAAGCGGCGACTTTGCAAGCTGACACCCAGTAGGCCGCTGTGCCCTGAGGAGCCACTGGTGGGAACCACGCCCCGGGCGAACCGCAGTCTCCCCGCCAGCTGCACTAGGTAACACGTCCCTCACCTGGACTCACCCTTGCGAGATGCTGGGCCTACTCAACGCCCTTCCCGAGGCTGCTCGCGTCTCCTGGACTAGTTTGTTTCACATTCTATATTCGGGAATTTGCTCCCACACCAGCTTCAGACCCCAGCTGAATTCTCTCCCTTCCTATTCTTGGATCCTGGCCGACCCATCCTTTTGCAACTTGGACAAGGAAATTGTGGGTGACTCGGATTTTCTCCCATTGAATGACCACTTCTTTTAAGAAAATAATTCATTCCAGTTTCTCCCCCTGACTTTCCACGCTCTGATCTAATTACCGGCTGCTACAGCCTCAGTGTCATAACAAGATAATGGACAGGAAGGCTGCAAAGCTCCATAGAGCTGGAGTTTCATAGAGCCCCTCCTCATAAAGTGACATTTATAAGAAACACCCAGCTCAGAAACAATGACTAAAACCATCCCAATCTTGGGACATTGGGAAAGCATCCCTCCATCTCTCCATTCTGCTCTTAAATAAGTATAGCTGTTTTCTTTGCCAGTTTGGAGACTTCTGTCTGTTTTGCTTTCATCTGGAATTGATTTTTCTATTTTCTAATGCAACCCCTCTGGCAGTCTGTTTCAGGTGTGCCTTTTGAGAGCATCTGAAATAACTCATACATAGTATTTGTGACAGTGGGGTTGCATTTCATGGGGGAAGAAAGTCCAGGGAAGGATAAAATTCTGCCATTTCCTGCCTGGTATGCCATCAGTACTTACAAGGTCACTAATTAGAAATAATTCTTTAAATGCATAAAAACATTAGTAAAATGATTTTGCTGTCAAAGATGGAACTGCATTAGGACTTAAATTAGCCAAATCATAAAATACAAGCAGGGGCTTACTTAAACTCCAGAGGGTAAAAATACTCCAATTTGAATTCCTAATGTCAGAGCTACAGATGGGTTCAAAGGGGGTGCTGTTTTTTTGGTGGGGATTTTTTTTTTTAAGCATTAAAATTCTTGGTTCAAAAGTAAAATACCAGTTTGGTTCACTTTGCACAGATCTACATTTTGAATTTAAATGGCCTTTGCTCAACCTAATAGAATTTTACTAGGAGGGATATTTTAGATCATTTAGCCAAACCTTTTCCCCTTTTCTCTGGAACCTCTTATTTTTTCTTTTTAAACAAATGTGGCAAATGAGCCCCAGAGAGAGTACGGTTTGTCTAGATGACTTGGATATTGAATTACAGAGTCTGTACCAGAATCCAGGGCTCCCTCCCCACTATATTATGTGACCTCATGTATGATAAAAATAAAATGGTGCAACACACAGTTTATTTAAATCAAATATTCAGGGTGATAAAGTACATTTATCACCTTATCGCCTTAAAGCTATTTAAGTATGATTTTTTAAACAGCATATTTTTACCCAGAAATTGGATCACATCCCATCAGATCTGTCTATCACCACATATTCAGGTTGAATCCAAAATGTCATACTTAGGAATTAAAAATTCTGTGAAAGACTTTAAATTCAACATCAAAAATCCAGTTTTATATAACAAGTATGTGTTAATTCCTGGCCCAATATGCTACCTTAGCATATTTTGCCCTTGAGGATATGATGAACTATGTTAACCGAAGGCATTTTTACATTTGATGTCTCTATAAGGCCTTGCTTAGAAAATGTAACTGTCAATCTAAGAAAATCATTGCCCTTTGAGTAATATTTATGAAAAATACCAGTATTTTCATTTCTATACAATATTAAGTATGCTAAATAAGATTTCTGTGTGTGTTTTTTAAAATTGTTATAGAAGTATGTCTTAAGTTGGTATCTGTTCAGGCTGCTATAACAAAAAAGCTTAGACTAGGTAATTTATAAACAATAGGAATTCATTGTTTGCAGTTCTAGAGGCTGGAAAGTCCAAGATGAAGGTGCCAGCAGATTGGTGTCTAGTGAGGGCTCTCTGCTTCGTAGATAGTACCCTCTGGCTATGTCCTTACATGGCAGAAGGGGTGACAGGATACCAAGCTCTCACAGGCCTCTTTTAGAAGGGCACTAATGACCTCCCAAAAGCCACACTTCTTAATACTGTCATATTAGAGATTAGGTTTCAACATAGGAATTTTGCAAAGACATACACATTCAGACTGTAGCAGTTGGGTTCTCTGGAGGAAGCATGCCTCTCTCATGACCCAAACTGAGCTAAGAGTGATGGGCAGATCTTATAGGATGTGGTCATTGTGTTAAAAATGATCTGCTTATGGGTTGCCTTCTCCCTCTAAACTATAAACTCCATAAGGGCAAGGACTGTTTCTTGGTCTTTGTATCTGAGCCCCTATCATAGTCTTTGGCGTGAGTAATAGTGAGTTAAACAGATAGAGGGAGTTATTAAGGTTATTAAAAGGAACTTGACTGTGACGATTACTCCCTTCTCTCTTGTTCTTCTTCTTTCCTTCATGCAGCTGAGATTTAAGGCACATCCTGGTAAGACCATGAGCTTACTTTCCTAGTAAGCAAGCTGGTGACTATAGGTGGGCCCCACGTGGGGAGTCCAAGTGGACTAGACTCTCCTGAGAAAGCTTTACGATTTCATCCAAATAGTAGGGCCTGCACATAAGCCCTTGTCCAACTCACTTGACTGTCAGCATCCAGTCACATATACTGCTACTCCTCCCACCTGGATACAGGGTCCAGTGCCCCAGGTGGCTTCTGGCCTCTTGCCCCAGTACCCCCTCTGTGCCCCAGTTTGTATGGCTAATGCTGGAGGCCCAGTTACTCACACAGCATGCCTGTTGAGACCCTGCAGTTTGCCCTGGACCCCACTCCCGCCCCTGATCAGCACTGTGAACTGCTATCACTGATCCCTTCCATGCTCTGCACATCCTGTGACAACACCTAGAACCAAAGTCCTCTAAGCACCCACTTCACTTCCCACATCAAAGCTGCAATGCTAGTCAGCCCTAATACCCCACTTTCCCCAAATAAGGGTCTACCTAGCCAAATCTGAATTCTAGAGTTCTCACCTCTAAAATAATTGGTATGTGTCTTTAAAATTCAAAAGTGTGAGCTTGCATGTATAACTTTTTTTTTTTTTTCAGTTTTGGCCCAGGCTGGGTTTGAACCTGCCACCTCCAGTATATGGGGCCAGCGCGCTACACCTTTGAGCCACAGGCGCCGCCCTAACTTAAATTTTTTTTACAAATGTAATGTATGGTACTCTGTTCGGTAATAGCTTTATTAAGATATAATCCAGATAACATATAATTAATTCATTTAAAGTAAACAGTTCAGAGGTTCTTAGTACCTTCACCGACTTGTACAACCATTGCTGCAGTCCAATTTTAGAATTTTTCATCACTTCACAAAAAATGTGGTACCCTTTAGTTATCACCTCCCTATACCACTAGCACCCCAATTCCTAAGCAACCACTAATCTACTTTCTGTCTCAATAGATTCCCAGTATTTCATATAATTTATCATATAATATGTGGTCTTCTGTGACTGATGACTTTCACTTAGTGTGCTGTTTTCAAGGTTCATCCATTGTAATGTACTTCTGGGGAAGAAAAAGACTTTGGATAATGATAATATTGGAAACCTTTTCTCAAAATCACAAGACTAAAATTTGCCTGTTCAATATTTAGGATACAGTTTTTTGGCAGGTTAGCTGTTTCTCATCTATCATTACTGGCTCCTTTCAATCCAAATGTTTCCCTCTAACACATGGTTTCTGGCAACCTCCATGGAGCACCTATTATTAGAAATTGACATATTAACTAAGTTTATTGTGAAAACATGATCACAGACAATAACAGATGCACAGTAGAAAAAGTCCCACAGTATCTGCACCTTCTTCTGGACAGTTTTTTGTGTATGTAAAATGTATTTTATCTTAATCACATGCAATTCAAGCACAGGGATTTCAAGAGGCAGATTTTGTGTGTGTGTGTGTGTTGTAATTATGAGTGATTTTGACATTGTGGCCCAGCTGACAGTAATGATGAATGGGGAAGTATTGGGCTTCGCAGTCAGACAGACCTGGGCTCCAATTCCAGATCTGCCCCATGTGACCTTAAAAAAGGTGACTTAAATTCTGTGTAATTTTATTATTTTTAAAAGGGAGATACTGACTGTACATTCTTAACCACTGTCAAAATAATATATGTACATATATATTATAATACTCACATATAGCAGAACCTCTGTAAGTTGAGCATCCAAGGGACTGTAACACATTGGTCAACATACAGAGGTGGTCAACATAAAGAACTAGGCCTACTGTACTGATATGTTCATGTGGTGCATGTCCAGTCTATGAAAATTAGGTCAACATAAGGATGTGGTCAGTGTAGAGAGGTGGTCAGCTATGGAGGTTCTACTGTATATGTATATATATAGTATACACAGAGATGTAAGTTTTTCCTTCTTCCTTTCTTGAGTAAAACCCTCTAAAACCTTGTGATGCCAGAGCCCAAGCAGTCAGGAGTGGTTGTCAGTAGTCCTCCTGCAGCATCACCTGGAAACTTCCTATGAACTATAAATTCTCAGCCCCATCTCAAACCTGCTGAATCAGAAACTCTGGAAGTGAGGCCCAGAGATTGCTGCAATAAGCCCTCTCCCATGATTCTGATGCATGTGAAAGTTTGAGAACCACAGTCATAAACAATTATTAATAATGTTTGCTACATTCTGGATTCACTATTCTCAGTAGTAACTTGTGCTGGGTCTGATGTCAATGTTTTTCAAAAAGGAAAGGAAGTCCACTAGCTCCCAAGGGTCAGAAGTTGAGACCCAGAGGGGAAAAAAAAATTAGTGGCCACTGCTCTTTATTACATGACTTTAAAATATATTACGGGGTTTTTTGCCTTTCTTTACCCCCTCCCCACCAAGATGACAATATCAACAGTAGGTCACTGAGGCATGAATGAGATGATGACTTGGTAACCAACACTAAATTGAATACTCAAATCAGAAGTTACTGGTAGCCCCCACTTTCCATCTGTATGCCCATTTTCAGAGTCTTTGGGGCAAACTGGGAAATGCCCAAAGTGGCCAGCCAGAGGAGAGGGGGTCTGGGAACACTTTCTCATACAGGGAGCAGGTTAAAAAAGCCAGAGGTTTTAGACTAAGAGAAAAGAACTCTTGGGGTGTAATGGTTGCTACTACATATTTTCAATTTTCTGAAGGGTAAGAGGAGCCAGCGCCATGCACACAGAGAGCATACCTGGGACCAGTAAGCAGAAATTACAAAGAGAAATTTTGCCATGAGATAAATAAACCAATTTAGAACCTTGAGAGAAAATATATGAGTAGAAGAAATAAAATGTGATCAGCCATAAGAAGAGTTTCCTGAGGCTTGGGGAAGAGAACACGGTTTATCAAACTTTGTTGGAGCCTCGCCATATCCCTTCTGGGCCTTTACCAGTGGGGGAACCCTCTGATCCCAGGGACTTTTGCTCCCAGCACCTGGCAGCTGAATCCTTTTGTAGGCAGACCCCTCTGTGCTGCTAGAGTCCACCTTTGTGTATGTGAAAAGAAGCAAAAGTGCCTGCAAATTTACATCTCCTGGGTGCCACCTTTAAACAAGGACTGATAGGTGGGGTGGTGGCAGTATATAAACACCCCAGTTCCATTTCCAGGTATGGTCCATGCCATTTCCAGAGCTCCCCTGTGGGACTGAGCCAAACCTATCATATTCTATGAGCTCCTACTTGGCGTCACATACTCTTTGAACCCCTTTCTTTCCTGGTCTCACATTGCCACTTTGCCCTTATCCCTTCTGGAAATGCTTCCTGCCAAATCCCTTTCACAGGAATCCTCATCTCAGGAAGAACCCCTGCCTTGGGGAACACCACCTAAGACACAAGCTGATGGTTTCCATGGAAATGGCACGTACTACATCCACAAAGGGCCATCTGTCATCTGCTTACAGACATGCACAAAACACAATAGATAGATTGTGTAGATATATGAGGGTGCCCAATGGCATAACTAACCCCGGAAGTTGGGACAGCCTCACACCAAGACTGGGC